>NW_001854380.1:147519-189063 GCF_000209125.1 Entamoeba dispar SAW760
GAAGAAAAGAAATATGTATAAGGAATTAAAAAATAGGTTAATTAAAATAGAGAAATTAGAAGATGTTAAAATAATTGCAGTGGTAATCTCTATAAATTGATTAGTAAATATAGAAAGTATTAAATTAATTAAATAATTAAAAATTGAAATTAATATCATAAAAGAAATTAAAAACCATGTAATTAAAAACATGATGGATGTCATGGAACACTGATTCTATCACAACCAAACATATGTGGTGGAACTACATGATGAAAACTCGGGGATGGGATTAATCTCCCCTGAGCCAGGAACAATAGACACAAGTTCTATAATACTTAATTAACTATTTTATTATTAAAATAATTTTGAACGAAAAGAAAACAAGTCAATTAAAGAATAATTTAATCTTCAAAAAGACTTAATCAAAAATAAACAAGTTAATTAAAAATAGACTTAAAGCAAAACATGTCATTCATTAACTCATCAAGGAAATTGAAGACTGAATCGTCTTTCTCTATAGATTTATTTGACTGGACAACAATTACAAATACTTCTTCTTTCTTTATATAAATATAAAAAGCAATATTATTGTCATTAAATGAATGATCAGGTCCTTTATAAAAGAGTTTTTCTTCAATTGAAAGGTGATGAGTAAGATAGTCGAGTACAAGGTCTCCATATACAATATAGGCTTGTGTTGGTACACAAAGAATAGGTTGGATAATTTCAGTTTTTTGAAAATACATAAACATGATACCATCTTTTAAGTAGTCTTCAATAATAGAATGGAAATAATTTGATTGTACATGGAAATTACCAAGAATATTAGCCAAATCACCAAGAGCATTAATCCAATTTCGAATCATTTTAAAAAAAGGATATTCATTAAATGTTTTAATTGCAACAGGAATTAAATCATTACATCCTTCTAATTCACTTAAGACTAAATCTTTCCAATCTAATAATATTTTCGTACAACTTTCATACAATTTTCCAAGTTCTTTATATTCTCTCTTTTGAAGAAAAACACTACTTTGAACTAAGTTTCTTAATAACTCTAGTTCATTTAACACATTTCTCTTTAATGGAACAAGACAAATATTTTGCATATCATCAATCTCTTCAACTCTCTTTTGTTCATATTCTGTAGTTCTAGAAAAAAGGGAATTATAGACTTCACTTTGTTGAATATTAACTTGTTCAAAATAATCAATTGATTTTGGTATCTTTGGTAATATTTCAATTAACTTTTTTCTCAAAGTAATAATTCTTGAAATGTTTGTTACACATTGAACCAATGGAGAATCATCAGTATACAAATCTCCTAGTTTATTTTTTAATCCATCAAATTCTTTAACAAATGAATTGTATGAATTCAGAGGTGATCTTGGTATAAATGACAATAACGCATAATACGACTTCTCATATTTACAATGCTCAAATAATAATCCAAATAATTTAATAATACTTACTTGTTTGATTTCTCCTTCTAAATTTCTATTAACCAATCTAGCAGACTCATCAATTAACAAATTTCCTTGAAGTACTAAGTATGCTTTCATTCTATTATCTACTTCCATGTTATCTTCTTATTTTTTATTTTTTAGTTCTTTTTATTTTGTTTTATTTTTTAATTGTTATATATCCCACAACATATTTATAGAATTTACTTATAGAAAACACAATGTAAAATTTGTAATTACAAATGACGAAGATAATTCGGAATTTTAATTGATTAAAAAAAAATGATTATTTTTACGGAAAACTTAAAAATCTAAGAAGAAACTAAAAAGAAGAAAGTTATATATGTCTAAGACTATTCATCATAAGGTTATTGTTAAATCAAAAGGATTAGATACTTTTGACGATACAACAAAAACTGAAAAGAGACAAAAGAGTAGAAAAACTATGACACCAGCAGATATTATTTCTTTTAATAACACAGAAATAGAACAATTATTCAATGATATTAAAATTGGAAGAGAACATGCAAATGAAGGAATAAAACTTATTCCTTCATTAACCAGATTCTCTGATACTCTAAACGAACACCACCAACACACTGAAATTATTAAAAATTTAATGCAAAATTTAACAAATAAAAAAGGAGATCATAGAGAAGAATTTACATCATGTATGACAGCTACAGGAATAACAACGTCTTTAATTAGTTATGAAATGTCAGATAGAAATGAAAAGTTAATTGAAATAATGCAAAAGTGGAAATTATTTTTAGAAAATACAAAAGATTATATTAAAAATAGAATAGAATATGATAAATTATTTAAAGAATATAATAAAATCATTGAAAAAGTTAAACAAATGAATTCTCAAACTAAACCTGATGTTAAAAAAGCTGCTCAACTTCAAGAACAAAAAGAAGAAATTACAATTAAAACAATTAAAGAAGGTGATCAACTTAGAAAATTATATAATGAAATGTATGTCACTTTTATGAATCTTATGATGGGTTCGTGTTCTAAATATCATAACTTTATAAAAAAATCTCCAGATACATATATTAATTATCAAAATCAATTTAATCAAGGTATTGAGAAATTTAATACAGTAATTGATGAAAGTAGTGATGATGATGAAACTATAAAACCTCCTGATTGGATGAATAATAGTCCAAATTGTTTTCATATGTTCCAAGCTGAGTCAATGTATCTTGAAAGTATGAATTATTTAATACAAATTTATGCAAAAAAGATTCTATTTGATCCAAATTTAGCTTTATCGGGATTTTCTATTGATGATGTTAATTTGATTTTTAGTGGGATAGAATTAATCAGAAGATTACACTCTGGGATTTTACGTAAATTATCTCGTTGCACTCTTGAAACTTTCCTTTCTGTATATTCATCACGAGTAGCACAAATATATCAAGTGTATCATAATCATTGTTCTAAATTTGGTAAAGCATTTTCTCGATTTCATCAATGCTTAAATTCACACCAATTTAAGAATTTTGTTGAAGAAATTGCAACATCAAACAAGATTCCTCCATTAGGAGAATTGTTACGAACACCATTTATTCAGTTGTCTCAATATGTTCCAATCTTTACAAGAATGAAAAGTGAATTTACCAATAATATCGAAGATCTAGAAACTTTAATTTATGTATTTACTAGGTTATCTGGTCATTGTGAGTTAGCAGAAACAAACTTTGCAACAGCTATGGAGATGAATAAGATTAGTGGAGTTCCACCAAAACAACCACCATATCGTCGATTTTTTTCTTCTATTCCATGTTCCCTCAATAAAACCGAAGGTGTAATGTTTTTATTCAGTGATACTTTAATGTTTACAAAATCAAACAAAGAACATGAACAAGTATTTGTAGAACAATATGAAACAAAAAATATAGAAAAATTTGAAATTAATGAAAAACAAAAAACTGTGAAGATTATATTTGCAACTCGAGGAAAAAAATTACGGGATCTTGATCTTTTCTTTAATAAATTAGATATCGCACATAAATTTACTAATGAACTGTCTCAAATTGGATATTTTTATAAAAACAAAAAAATCTTTGGAGTTGACATAAAGTTAGCAACTCAACTTCATGAAGATGAAACTAGACTTATGCCAAAAGTACTTCATCATATATTTGATGCATTAGAACTCACTGCTCCATCAACAGAAGGCATTATGAGATTAAGTTCTAATGTAATAGAATTGGATGGATTAATTTACAAGATTGATGCTGGTGGAGATATTGATGATAATAGAGGAGATACTCTTCTTCTTGCTAATACCATAAAGAAATATTGCGCTGGATTACCAAATAAACTTCCATTAAAATTACAAATTACTGAAGGTGTTAGTAATATTCAAAGTATTTTACAAACTTTGGACAAATCATATTTAGCATTTATTGAGAGACTGTTCAGGGTTTAAAATTAATTGCAGATAATTCTAATGAAAATTTGATGAATGCTGAAAATTTGTCCAAAGTAATTTCTCCTAATATTTATCCTTGTGATAATACATCACTTGATATAGAAAAGTTAACTAAAACAGTCAAATTTATGATAGAGAATTATGACATAGTCTTTAGACCAATTAAAACAGAAATAAATAAACTTTATAAAGATGGAGAAACTGAACGACTAAAAAGGTTAAAATTTGAAAGTAAAATGTTACAAGGCTCTTTAAATGATAGAGACATTTCTGTTTCAAGGTTATTTGAATCGACAAAAGAAAATTCAGTAGTATTAACGCTTATAGATATCTTAAGACAAGGAGAAGCAGAAATCGAAGAAGGAAAGAAAGTATATAAAAGATGGGTTGTATTAAAAAGCAAAACAATGATGTTATTTAAAGAGAAAGGACAAGCCAAAGCAGAAATTGTTATACCATTACTTGAATGTTTTGTTACTGAAACTATGAAAGGAACTGTAATTAATATTTCATTGAATGAAAAACATTACTATTCAATTACATTCATTAATAATCACAAAAAATGGGTAAAATTAATTAAATCATGTTTGAAACCAGATTCAAAATAATAGAAAATGAATTCTAATTCATTTCTTTTCCATTAAATATTATTAAAATATGGTTATATAATTTATAATTCATTTTAAGGATTATATTAATGCAATTCTATTCGTTTTTAAAGATTAGTTTAAATACTATAATATTTTATAAGATTAATTAGCTTCCGTATGTTGTGGATGATTATTCACATTCCTAAACTTACACAAAACAACAATAATAATAAAAGTTGATGATGTTATAAATGATAAAATACTTGTTACTAATCCAAAAACCCCAGTCATAAAGAAAGTTAAACAAGACATAATAATAAACCATATTGAACATACAACTCCATTTTCTAATATTAATGTAATAAATGGAATTGAACGTACAATTCCAAATCCTGAAATTAATACAGTAACTAATCCACATACTAATAAAACAATTGCAACTAATACAACTGCAAGTGTTGGATTTGTTTGTAATCCATCAACCTTAAATGACTCAGGTTTGTTGTTAACAAAGTGTAATAACCCAGTTAATGTTAATACTATTTTATTATTCCTTATTTAAAGTCTTATGTCAAATAACTTAACAAACAAATACCTATTACGCATAACCAAGCAAGAAACATGTTTTTAAGAAATGTGCCTATATTCATGGTGATTCTAAACACCATAATTGTTTAAATTAAAGTTCTCATTATTATCACCCCATCTATTTATTCTTTGTCTCTTTTTCTTTTTCATTCCAAAATCTCCCGGTGTTTTTTATTTTTCTTTCCCCATTTCTTTATTATTTCATTTTAACAAAAATAAATAATGTTATAAATATCAAACTATTAATGAGATCTTATCAGAAAAACTGTAATAATAGTTTACAATGTCTGACAAAGAAACCATTTCTAAAGACACTTATACTGAACAAAAAAAACCAACTATAGACTATTTCTTTTTTGTTCATGGATTATTAGCACTGTCCATTAATCCAAAAGAACATTGGGCACCATTTGCTAATGCATTAAAAAATGAGTTACAAACAAATTATATCATGGTTTGTGTTAAAAATAAGGGGTTGTTATTATAATAATAAGTGACAATAAAAATTTACAGATTTAGAAATATTGTAAAAGTAATAGTGAAAGGGTAAAAACATTAGATGGTATTGAAGTTGGTGGTTTGCGTATAGCAAATGAAATATGTGGGTATTTAAAAAGAAGTCAACAGAAGAGAGGAGATGAAAAGTATAGAATTCATTTTATTGGTCATTCTCTTGGTGGGTTATATCTTCGATTTGCAATACCTATTTTATTTAAACGTGGTATCTTTAATAATTTAAATTGGATTCCATTTAGTTTCATGACATTAGAAACTCCTCATCTTGGAGTTCAAAAACCATTGAATAATGGAAGTTTTGATAGTATGTATAGGGTTATATCAGATGTTGTTTTTGAAGGTTTAACAATGAGTGAATTACAACTCCAAGACCGACCATTTCCACCATATGATCCAACGTGTTTAAAAGAATATCCACTGTTATTAAGAATAGTTGAAAATGATATTATTGCTCCATTAAAAGAATTCAAACATCTTACGTTAGTCCAAAATATAAGATTTTCTTTTCAAGTACCTTATGTATCATCTTCAATTGATAGAGCAATTCCTTATGATCGAGAATTTCTCAAAGACCAGTTCTTATTGGATGGTTTTGATTTTCCTAATCAATACAATGACTTAATAAGTGGATGTAATAAACACTATCAATTACAAGATGAAAGAGGTGAAATCTTTGAAGAAAGAATTGATGGTTGTGTAGTTTATGATCGAATTATAAAACAATTAAATACATTAAATTGGAGAAGACTAAATGTTCATTTTAGAACTAAATCATCAGATGCTCATATATTCATTATGGGTCAAATGAATAGAAAAAGGCTATTTAAAAATTGGGGAAATGATGACATTGCTTCATATCTTGATACGTTATGCAAATTAATTAAACGAGATATAGACATTGAAAATGGTGATATTGAAATACTTTCACCAATACAAGATGAACCCAAATCACAAGAGATTATTCAAAGTGCACAACCCTCTACTGAAGAAAAACTGATTGATATACAAAATCCAGAAACTCTACCTTTAAAAGATGAAACAAATGAAACAAATCATCCACAAATACTTTAATTATTATTATTTTTTTTAATTTAATTTTAATAAAAAATAATTCTAAAAATTAGAAAATAAAAGTTTTATTGTTTAAAGGAATACATTATTATTAATAAGTATATGAAAGAAATTATTGTTTTTTGATTTATCCATAAAATTTGTTTAAGAGCATGTTGAATTACTAATAACTTCTGATAATTTAATAATAGAAGTATTCTACATCTTAAAAATCTACTTCTTTTTCTCTGTTTTATAATGTGCCTTATTTCTATTTTATTAATACTAATGAGTCATACCTACGGATCTTGTGATTTAAATTGTATTAAATGTGAAAGAAATATTTGTACTTTATGTGATGATGGTTTTACTTTAGATAACGAAGGTTCCTGTGCACAGTGCTTGGATTACTGCAAAATATGTTCCTCAGCTTCAATTTTAACTTGTAACTCTTGTTTTCCTAATTACTATCTTAAAGATAATTCTTGCATTCCTTGTTCCAATAAATCAAATTGTCAAACTTGTTCTACTAATTCAAGTGAGTGTTTAGTTTGTGAAGACGGATATTATCTAAACGAAGGGGAGTGTTTATCTTGTTCCTTAAAAGCATGTAAATTATGTAATTCAATGACTGGAGAGTGTTCGTCATGTTTACCAGGATACTATTTAGATAGAGATTCATGTATTGAGTGTTCAAATAAAGAAAATTGTAAAACATGTTCTACTGATTCAAATAAATGTTTAGTCTGTGAAGACGGATATTATCCAAATGAGGGGGAGTGTTTATCTTGTTCTTCAAAAAATTGTGGAGATGATTGTAATACTTCTGATGGAACATGTACTACCTGTATTAATAATTGTTATCCTGAAAATGGTATTTGTAAAGAGTGTTCTACTCTTGATTCAAATTGTCAAAGTTGTTCTGCTAAAAGTGGAGTTTGCCTAAAATGTCAAATAGGATTTAACTTAGCTAGTGACCAGACCAAGTGTGTTAAATGTGAGAATAATATTGGTTGTGAAATTTGTGATCCAACATCAGAAAAGTGTGGTGCATGTAAAGACAGGTATTACCTTGACCCATCTTCTCATCTTTGTGGTTCATGTTCATCACATTGTATGAAATGTGTTTCTAGTAGTAAGTGCATTTCTTGTGAAGACTCTTATATACTTTATCAGGGTTCTTGTGTTCAAAAAGAGTGTGATACGACAACAACAGAAAATATTGATATTACATGTGGTGAAAACTGTAACTCTCTAATAACAGACAAACCAAAATGTTCACATATCAATACACCAGCTGAAACATGTGATAAAAGTAAACAACGATTAAATGATGAAGAGTGTATCCTTTGTAAAGACGGGTATTTATTAAATTCTAATAGTTGCATTGAATTATCAAATTATGTTCAATGTAATAGAGAAGTTTGTTTTACTAAAGAAGGTTTTTACCAAGATGTCTCTTCAAAAGAGATCAAATCGTGTCTTAATGAATTTGAAGTTGGTAGCACTTCTTTTTGTAGAATTTATAAAGAGAAAGTATATCCTCTTAAATGTTCAGATAAATATTATTATTTAAATAGATACTCAGATTCAGTTCAATGCGTTTCATCAATACCAAATTGTAAGAAATACATTGGAAATGAATGTGTTGAATGCGAATCTCATTATTATATTGAAGGAGGTATTTGTTCTCCTTGTAGTGAAGAATGTTTGGAATGTGAAGGAAGTGCAAATACTTGTATTTCATGTGACACTACAAAAAGATACAAAACCAACCAAACTTGTAAATTAAGAACAGTCAATGGGGTTGATATATGTGAAAGAGTTGATGTTAATTTAACAACTTGTAAAATATGTGGTGAAAATTATTATTTAAGTGATACTGGTGAATGTATTGAAACTGTAGTACCTAACTGTGCTAAACAAGTTGGAACTGATTGTGAAAAATGTGTTAGGTCATTTGTTAAAAAGAACAACCAATGTATTAAGTGTGACGGTAGTGTCACAAATGGACTTTGTTATTATCCAGTAGGATTGAAAAGTAATATTAAAACAGAAATAGAAAATAGTTGCATGGTAAGAAATGAAATTGGATGTGTTCGTTGTCAAACTGGGTATTATCTTGATTCTACTACTACAACATGTAGAGCATGTAAAGAAGAGTGTAGTTCTTGTACATCATTAAATCAATGTAGTTCTTGTAAACCAGGATATTATTTAAGTAATGGTGATTGTGTTTCATCATCAGGAAATTGTAATAGATTTATTATAGGTAATACTCAAAGTTGTTTAGAGTGCAAAGAAGGATATTATAGAAATTCTTCATTAATGTGTGATGTATGTCCAGAAGGATGTCGTTGTGTAAAACCTGATTTCTGTACTTCATGTTTTACTGGATATTTCAAGACTCCTGATATGCTTTGGTGTGAATCAACAATTAGTTTAACTCATTGTACAAATATTACAGTGGAAGGTTGTACAGAATGTGAAGAAGGTACATATCTTTCTAATGGAAGATGTAAAAAATGTGGGATAGGATGTAAAACATGCAAAGAAAGTGGAGATGATTCATGTACATCATGTAAAGAAGGATTTATCAGGTCATCAGAAAGCAAAATATTCTCATGTACTTATTACACCAATGTATCAAACTGTTTACAGGAAGAGAATGAGCATTGTGTTTTATGTTCTAGAAGATATAAATTGAGTGATAATAGGTTAAAATGTGAAGAAAAATCAATGACAGGTATAATTACAGTGTTTGCTGTGTCGTGCATTTTAGTATTATTAATTATTATCATCATGACCCAATTAATTGGATTATCGTGTATTGAAATATCAAGAAGAAAACACAATTCAAAAGTTGAATGCAAAACTGTATGTATTTTTAAGATGAAATATAGTAATTTAAAATTCTCTCTTATTAATGAAAAACCATCAATAGTAACAAATAAAAGTATTATTCGATTTGATCTTGATAATGAAGTACTTCCAGTAGGTAAGGAATCAAGAGATTTGGTTTGTATTGGTAATAATGGAAATAATAAAATTAAAATTCAAACCACTTTAAAAGAATCAAATGACAAGTACCTATTGGAGATTCAACCACCACTGGTTGTACTTGATGGAGGGTATGCGTGTGAGTTTGAAATTTTTATTACACCATATTGCACAACAAGGATAGAAGACAAATTGTCTATTCTTAGCTTTGATATGAAAGAAGGAATTGAAACTCTTAGTAGTATTATTATTAGAACGGAAACAGAAATTAGTACAAGATTAGATTATGATGAATTAATTCAAGAAAAGAAAATAGGAGAAGGATCATTTGGGGTCGTCTTTAAAGGGACTTATAGAGGACGTATTGTTGCTATAAAAAAAATAAAAGAATCACAAAGTACTGAAAAAGCATTGATTGAGTTTGAAAAAGAAGCTACTATGTTGGACAAATTTAGAAGTGATTATATCGTTCATTTTTATGGTGCAATATTCATTCCAAATAAAATTTGTTTAGTAACAGAATATGCAGATTATGGATCTCTTCGTGATTTAATTGAGAAGAAGAGTCACAACTTTGTATCACATCATTTAAGATTGAAAATCTTATTAGACGCCTCAAAAGGGATTCAGTACCTACATGAAAATGAAATGCTACATCGTGATATAAAACCAGACAATGTTTTAGTATTATCACTGGATGATAACATTACTATTAACGCTAAATTAACTGACTTTGGTTCATCAAGAAATGTAAATTTATTAATGACAAACATGACATTCACCAAAGGAGTTGGAACACCTTCTTATATGGCACCTGAAATATTAAATAGACTAAAATATAAAATGCCAGCAGATATTTATTCATTTGGTATGACGATGTATTCTGTATTAAATTGGTCAGAGCCATTTCCAAAACAAAGTTTTAAATTTGCATGGGATGTAGCAGAATTTATTGAGTCAGGAAACCATTTACCTCAATACAATATAAAAGATGAAGAGTATGCTTTGATAATGCGGTGCTGGGAAAATAACCCCAAGTCCAGAGAAATTATACAAAATGTTGTTAAAGACCTAGAGTCTCTTGTCATTAACTCCAATAACATATAAAAAGAGTTATATTAAAACGGCTTAACTCTTATCATCATTTCTTTGTATATTTATAAATCTAACTTAATTAAACTAACATCTTAATATTAATTTAATGTTTGAAAACGATAATAGAAAAGAAACATCTAAATATTTGAGAAATAAAAAAGAAATTAATTAAAAGGAGTATAATGAAAAAAACATTTAAGATAAAATAAAAAACATAATATAATAATATTTTTGTTGTTATGATAAAGAAAAAAAGGTGAAGTTTAGGAAATAACTAAAAATAAAATATAAAACTAAAGTAAAAAGATATTTTTAACTTAAAATAAAAATTGCGGAAAAAAAATCAGGGTGAAGTTTGAGTATTAATTTGTACTATAAAAACAATGAACTGAAACATTTATTTCATTGATTCAAATAAAATATGAGTTTAAAAAGAATTGTTATGCTAGGAACTGGTGCAGTTGGGAAATCTGCAATTACACTACAATATGTTTCACATTACTTTGCTAATAATTATAATCCTACTATTGAAGATTCATTTAGAACTTCTATTACTATTGGAGATGATAGTTATCCAATAGAAATATTAGATACTGCTGGTCAAGAAGAATTTGATGCTTTAAAGGATACATATATTAGAAGTGGTGATGGATTTGCAATTGTTTATTCTATTACATCATTAACCACTTTCTTAGAGGCTAATGAAATTAGAGAACGTATTTATCGAGTTCTTGACAAAGACCCTACTCAACACATCCCTATTTGTTTAGTTGGTAATAAAAGTGATTTAGAAAGTGAACGTACTGTATCAAAAGAACAGGCAGAAGAATTAGCTCGTTTGTGGGGTATTTCATTTATTGAGACAAGTGCTAAAAAGAAATCAAATATCAATGAGTTGTATCAAATTATAATGAAAGATGTTATTGACACAAAAACTAAAGAGGACGAAGAACAAAAGAAGCTCAAAGAACATGAACCAACTACTAAGAAATCATCAAAAAAACAAAGAAATGGTAAAAAGTCCTATAAAAAAATTGGATGTTCTGTTATGTAAGGACGTTAATTCTTTACTTTTATAGAGCGATAGTTTAGACTATCAATTTACATAGCCTTGTTGCTTTTATTCAGTGTTTTTTTTAAATTTATTATTATATTTTTATTAAAAGGAAAATGATTATTAATGAAAAGAAAAAAAACTAAACAAAAAATGTTAAGTTAAATAATAAAATATTTGGAATGATAAATTAAATATAATTTACAAAATTTACCTTGTTATTGTTATAAAAAACAAAATACTATTTAGCATAACTACTTTATTCAATATATTCAAACAAAAAATATACTAAAGGATTATTAATCAAAAAAAGAAAATACTTGTTAACCCATATTCTAATGAACAATTTTGTAGGTATTAAAAAAGTAAAGGGTTGTTATTTTATATAAAATGAGAACAATAATATTTTCAATTTCATGATTTTTAATTGAACAATAAAAGGGGAAAAAAAAAGAATAAAAACTATAAGAGTGAAATATCTTATAGTAAATATAATAAAATTTGTATTTGTTAGTTCTATCATCTTTTTATTATAAAAATAATAAAAGAACTATAAAAATTAATTAAGACAACTCATTAATGGAAGAAGACGAAGAAATCACATTTGACCCAACAAAATATTCTGATATTGAACCAATTTATTGTACGACTCCGCCAGTATGTTCCATTAATTATTCAAAAATTTTTAAAGAAGTAATGGGATATTATCGAGCACTAATGGCGAAAGGAGAGTTGTCAGAGAGGGCATTAGAAATTACAGGTAAAGTGATTGAAATGAATAGTGCAGATTATAGTGCATGGTATTACAGAAGAAGGATATTAAAAAAAATAGAAGGAACATTTGATATAAATAAAGAGTATGAATTTATTGAAGACTTAGGTGATAGTATTTGTAAAAATTATCAAGTTTGGGGTCATAGACAATATCTTGTTGGATTAACTGGTAATTATCTTAAAGAATTGGATTTTACTGATAAAATGCTTGAAGATGATAATAAAAATTATCATTGTTGGAGTCATAGAGTTTGGGTATGTAATAAATTTAATTGCTGGGTTGGTGAATTAGCATATACTCAAAAAATGATTGAAAAAGATATTAGAAATAATTCTGCTTGGAGTCATAGATTTTATACTCTCAAATCATTAAATTTATTAAATGACTTAAATCAATTAAAAGGAGAATTTAATGTTATTGAAAAATCATTACATCAATCATCTAACAACGAAGCCGTATGGACTTATTTAACTGGATTATATGAAAATAGTCAAAACATTGAATTTAAACGTGAATGTGAATCTTTTGTTGAAAGAATGATTACTGAACGTCAGTTCTGTGTTTATGCAAAGATGGCTTATGTCAATATCTTTAAATCTTCTCAAAAGTGTATTGAATTAGTTTTAGAATTACGTGATCGTTTGGATCTTGCTCATCAAAGTTATTGGGATTGGTATTTAACAAAAATTACTAATCATTAATCTTTCTTATTTTTGTTATTTATTCTAAAATTTGTTTTTCTTCTCTTCTTAACTTTTCCCTTTTTAATCATTCAAAAGGTTTTTTTTGTTTTTCTCTTTATATATTAAAATAGTGTTATATATTTCAAAATAAACAAAGAAAAAGAATCAAATGAAACAACAAAAGTCAGAAACAAAATTACATAGATGGAACACATCAAAGAATTACAAAAAGAACGTTTAAGAATGGAAAAACGACTTGAGGAATTAACAAAATATTTAAACTCTCCTGGAATCAAAGATTTTAAAGAAGTAGATGAAGAAGGATATCCAAATCCAGATGGTGATATGATTATATCTCTAAGAAAGATTAAACATGAATTTAATTGTCTTAAAACAGATTATAAGAATCTAGTAGATGAATTAACTCAATCATTATATCAAATCCATGAAGAAGCATTACGTTATGAACAAACTAATCAACAAGGAGAAAAAATAACATATGACGTCCAACCATTAGCTATTATTAAAAGAATTGATTCTGACTCTCCAGCAGAAAAAGCTGGTTTACAAGAAGGAGATATTATTATTGCTTTTGGTGGATATAAATTAAAATCTGATGATAAACCATTACAAAAAATAGCAGAAATTACTAATCAATATACTGGAACAAATGGAATTGAAATTGACGTAACAAGAAAAGGGGAAATATTAAGAACAAAATTATATCCAGACCAATACAATGAACACCCTCATTGTGGGTTTTTTATAATTCCTTACTAAATAACTCACACATATAAAAAAATGAAGTTAAATTGAATTAAAAATCAGTAAATTTAGTTTAAAAGAACTCTTTTTGATTGTGCCTCTTTTAATTCATTTTCAGTAAAAGTAATACCAACCCTTGCTTCTGCATGAAAAGGATGTCCCATTAACTGAATTCCTGTTGGTCTTTGATATGGATTATATTTGAGGACTGTGTTAAGTAATTCAATTAATCCTTGAGGATATGAATAAACAGATAATACAGACTCTATTCCAACACCAGTTACTTGAGGTGTTCTAAATACAGATGTATTTCTGTTCATAGCATAAATTTGTTCTGCTGATGGATTACCTAATACTTTCATAATTTTTTTTAATTGATCAGTACTATTATCACCTCTAAACAATGGCTTTCTCATTACCATTTCTGCAACAACACAACCAAATGCCCATATATCAACAGCGGTAGAATAATGTGTACAATCAAATATTAATTCAGGTGCTCTATAATACCGAGAACAAATATAACTAATACTTGACCCTTTAGGATCAAGTTGTTTTGCACTTCCAAAATCACATAATTTTAAAGTATTGTTATCTAAGTCAACTAATACATTTTGAGGTTTAATATCTCTGTGACATATTCCTAATGAATGAATATATGTTAATGACCGAATAAGTTGAAATGAAAATGATTTAATTTGTATATTTTCTAATTTTTTTTCAGAGATTACTTGATATAAATTATAAGGCATATAATCCATAACAATATTTAAAATATAATCATCTTTATTATTTGGTATTTTTGAGAAAAATGAATCTTTTAACTCTAGTACATTGACATGATGTAGTAATTCCATAATAGGTAATTCTCTATTCTATTTTAATTACTTTTTAATTGTTTTTTTTACTTTAATAATAGATTGTGTTTATAACAAACTTTATAGTGATGGTCTTGTACAACTCGTTTTAATGCTACTGTTTCTCCTTTAGAATCTTTTGCAACAACAACAATTCCAAAAGTTCCAAATCCAACAATGTCATCGACTTTGTATTCATTTTTTTCTGAAGTTAGCATTAATCCTTTTTGTTCTCCAAAGACGGCTAATGGATTATTTTTGTGATTATTGTACGTAGTCATATCGTTTTATTTTTTTAAGTAATTTTTGTTTCTTTTCCTTCAAAAATCTAGTTTGTTTTATTTCTTTTTTATTCTTAAAAATAAAGTTAATTACTTATCAAACCCTTCTATTATCTTAAAACATCTTAAAACAAATTTCTTCTTGTTTGGAACAAACATTCATTCGTTAAATTTTTAATTACTAATGAAATTTCTGTACTGGTCTCAGGCTCATTTGTATTTAATGAGAATAAATAAAAAATGTGCTATCAATATCTATAAGATATTCATCACTTTCTGCAAAGTATAAAGAAAAAATTATATCATCTCCTTCTCCACCTCTCTTACAACAACGTCAGGTTAGCTTACTTACTCCATTAGTACGTAATACAAATATAAACGTATTAAGGTTATTACAATAACCAAACTCATTAATTCTAATTGGAGCCTCAAGACAATACTTAAATAACTCATTACTAATAGGTTTAAAAAGGAGTGCAACATGTTCTCTTCCACTTAAAACATTTTTAATAAAACATTGTCTACTGTTGTAAATCATTATCATAACATTTATTATGTAATTGACTTTCTTTATACATTATACTATTTATATTAAACATTGTTAGTGTAGTCACTGAATAATTATTAAATAGGTACATAATTAATTTAAATCATTCACCATATTGACATGCAAATAGATGATTGATAATATCATTTTAAAGAATCACAAAAATATTTTAAATTACTAATCATTTGATTTATTTCTTTCTTCCATTAAATCTCGAAATAATTCTTTTCTTAATAAAAATCTAGAAACAATAAAAAATATCACTTTTAATTTACTAAAAATTAAGCTTTAACTTGTTTCTTTGAACCCTTAGCTGGTTTCTTTTCAGCTTCAGTTGGGGCAGCAGTAGCGTGTTTAGCTGATCTAGTATAGATCCAAATGTGATTATCAACTTTGACTGGAACGATCAATTCTTTCTTTTCAAGATCTTTAAGAAGAATTTTAGCAAGGGAACATGTGATTTTCATTCTATCAGCAACAACAGCTGGTGTAATAACTTTCATTGATGGAACTTCCTTAGTACATTTGTCAAGAGTAGCTTTATCAAATAAAACAGCGTTGTTTAACTTTTCCTTAACTTTAGTCTTTGACCATGACTTCTTTGGAGCTTTTCCTCCTGATGATTTTTTTGGTTTAGTTAAAGCACCTTTCTTTCCTGCAGCAGCTCCTTTTCCTTTAGCGTCCTTGGGTGGCATGAATCTGACAATCCAATTTCTTGTTCTTTTTTTGTTTTTAGTAATTTTTATTAAGTTATAATTTTATTTAAACTATTTAAACCCTTTTTCTAAAACTATTATAAATATAATTATTTTTTATTAAATTTACTATTTTCTTATGATAACCACAATAATCAACTTGAATATTATTCTTTATCTTATAACAAATTTTTGAATTAAATTTTGTACAATAATTCTTTCTTAATAAATTTTCATTTCTTAAAAATTTTACGTATTTGAAAATGTAGTTGAAATAAATTGTATAATAATCACTTAGTTTCAATCAAAAATCATTCTCATAAACAGATGATGTATTCTCTTGTTCAGAAACATTTTTCGAACTAATAGGTGTAACTTGGCATGTGCTAGTTTGTAAATTTGTTGAAGAAGATTTATTTGTAGCTTTTACACGAGAAAGTATTCCACTTAACCTTACATTTGTTTTACCCCCCATAGCACTCATAATCATTCCACTATTTTCTCTACTTTCACGTTTAAATTTTACAGAAACGTCTCTTCGTGTGATATGATCACCGAGTCGTTTTTGGATCTTTTCAAAATCTGTTCCGAAGATTTTTAAAGCCTGATAGAATTGATAAGTTTCTTCAGTAGACCAAACATGGTTTTTCTTTCGTTCTAGTTTATCAGTTTTACGGTGTTGTTGGATAACTTCAGTTACCCCTTTTGGTTTTTTTTCATTATCTTCACAGCGCCCAACACAATATTCATCTTCGAATTTAAGTTGAACGGGACGAGACATAAGTGTTTTTTTAAGATTTTCAAATAACCTTTTTTTTCTTATTAAG
The DNA here is from genome assembly GCF_000209125.1 of Entamoeba dispar SAW760. Lineage (NCBI taxonomy): Eukaryota > Evosea > Mastigamoebida > Endamoebidae > Entamoeba > Entamoeba dispar. The sequence goes on from NW_001854380.1 coordinate 164,731, forward strand.
AATAAAGTATTTTATTATATTTTATAGTTTTATTTTAAAAAAAAAAGAAGATATTATTTTGTTTATAAAGAAGTTACTTTTTCAATTAAAGAAGAACACAAAGAATTAAGTGATGTGTATTTAAGAATTGAAAGATCCTCTTCTTCTTGGTTTGAAGTTGCACAAATAATTGGAATTGAAGGATATAATGATCTAATTGTATCCCTATTTAATTTAATTAGTTGATCATCAACGAGAATAATATAGTTAGGAATGATTTCTCTTTTAACTCCTTCCCAAAAATCAATACAATTAAAAGAAGAAATATCGTTATTTAATTTTTCAATTAAATTTTCCAAATTTGATAAGATGAAAATAAATTGATTGTTTTGACTACAACCTTCTTTTTTCTTTTCGTTTTGTTTTGTTAGATTAATTTCTTTTTCTTCTTGTTTTTCTTCTTCTATCTTTTTATCAGTTTTAATTAATTCATTGATTAATTGAGATGAATTTATTTGTTTTTTTAAAATTTCTTGAATATCATCAAATTCATATTCTAAACTTGAGATATGTTGTTGAATTTCAGATAATTGATGACTTAAATCTTCGTAATTTTTATTTTGTTGTTCAATTTTATTATTATTTATTACTTGAATTTCTTCTAATTTATTTTCTTGAAAAGAAGATAATTCGTGTGAATTATTTTGAATTGTTTGATAAATAGAGTTTGTGAGGTCTTTAATTTTAACATTAATACTATCTAATTTTTCATTAAAATATAATTCATCGCATTTTAATAATATTTCTTGTTCTAATTCATTAATTTTATTATTTTGTTTTGTTTGAATTTCTTCAGTACTTGTTTTATCTTTTATTTGACTTTCTTTTATTTCTACTAAACTAGAAGTATTTTTAATAATACTATTATTTAGTTTGTTTATTTGTATTTTTAGTTCATTCAATTCATTTAATAAATAATCTAAATCATTGTTTTCATTTATTTCTTGTACTTTTTGTTGTGATAAGTCATCACCTTGTTCCAAAGAAGAAGGAATAGAATCATTATTTTCTGTTTGTTGTCTAATAACTTTTTCCTTTTTTTTTTCTTCTTCGTCTATTTCTTCAGTGTTATATATAGCAAATTTTTTTATTGATTTTGAACTCATTAAATTTTCATTTCTTAAACGAATTTCTTCTTGTCTTCCATCAAGAAACAGAAAAATAATTATTGTAGAATCTCCTAAATACATAATTTTAGAAACTTTAGTAATACTTTGTGGTGTTACTTTTCCAAATAATCTTAATACTCCAGAGTATGTATTTGTTTCATGTTTTAAAGTTACTTTAAATGAATTTAAATATCCTTTTGTATTTTCAGCAATAACATCTATAACATCATTATTGTATTTCAATGTTACTGTGGTTTCTGTCATTTATAATTTTTCAGTTCCTTAAAATAGTTTTATTTTATTAAAAAAAACTATAAAAATTCTTTTAAAAACTCATTTATTTTTTTATTTTAAATAATAATGTTTTAATATGTCTTTTGATAAATTAAATTGTATTATGACACTACGTATCATTGATGGTATTATGTTGATACTCTAGTATTACATTATCTTTTAATAAAACAAGAAATAAGAATTTAAAGATCTTCATTTAAGTATGTTAACTGATACACAAAGTTAGTTATTTTTAACTTATTTGATTAAAGGAATAATAGAATGAACAATTTATTGACATGTAGAAATAGGGGCAGTTATTACAGGTGTAGGAATTTTCTTTACATTTCTAGGAATTGTATTTTTATTTGATCGAGGATTTCTTACATTTGGGAATATTTTGTTTATTTGTGGTATTTTCCTTGTGATTGGTGTTCAACAAGCATTTGCATTTTTCTTTCAAAAGAAAAGGGCAATTGCAACATTTTTTTTCTTCCTTGGAGTTTTATTAATACTATTTAAATTTACATTTATTGGACTATTTATTGAGTTCTTTGGATTTTTAAATCTCTTTGCGTTTGTTTAATATTGTTATTAAAGAGAATAGATTTAAAAGATATTGAATTATATTAATTATTAGTAACTTTATTCCTGTTGTACTTGCATTTTTAAGAAGAATTCCATATATAGGAGAGTTGTTGAATATGGGATGTATTAAACAATTTATTGATAGAACTTCACCAGATTATTGTTTACCAGAATAAATGATTTTATTAAATTTATATTAAAATTGATTTATATTTCTTGTTTTTAATAGAAGTTAACAAGAATACAAATTAAATATAAAAAAAAATAAGAAAGAATTAGAAATAAATAAATAATTGATAATAAAAAGAATGAATTAAATTTTATTTTCTTGTAATATCTTTGAAATAGTAATTCTTATATTTTCATTTTTAATACCAAATAATAAGAATTGACTACATAATGCTAATATTACATCTTTTTCTCTTTCTCCTTTAATAAGTTCTAAAGCATAAGGTTCATCTTGCATTTGTAAAACTAATCCTAATCTTTTACGTGAGTTTTGGATCATTTTAAGGAATTTATTTCTAATATCTAATTGTTCTACATGGTGTGCAGTTAGTGCAAGTAATTCACATGCAAAAGGTTCTAATTTTTTAATAGAAAGGAATTGTTCAAGTCTTTTCTTTTGTTCATCCTTATTACCAATTTCTTCTATTACAGCAATTTTAGCACGAAGTATAATTTTTTCATCTACTTCCATTGTTTGTTTAAAGTTATTAACATTCCTTTCTATTTCTTTTTGATCCATTTCAAAACCTCGATAGAATGACATACATTGTTGATAGATAGAATCACTAGTAACTCCACTAATATTTTCACTACTTTTAATAATTTTTTGAGCCATTTCTTTATAAGACTTATCTCCATGAATTTCCCAAATCCATGTAGATTCATCTAAATAAGTTCTTTGTAAGAATTGAACTCCTGTAGAAAATTGAGATGTTGCAATACTAATTCTCATTAATTGGTCTTTATTTATTTTTTGATTATTTAATAATGATTCAAATAATAAATATTGATCACTCCATCTTTGAAATAAAGCAAATGATGATTGTTGAATAACAGTATCAAATTGTGCACAGAATTTAAGAATATCTAAATTACCATCAAGAGTTTGAATAATACTATTACAAGGTGTTTCAAGAATACTTCTCAATTGTGGTAATCCATTAAAATCAATTACATCATTATTAATCATTACTTTATTAAGTAATGAACAAAAACTATATGAATCACTATAAGCAATACATATTTTTGCAAGATATGTTAAATACATATGTCTTTGTTTTTGAGTTAAACTTGTTGGTAAATTACGAATAATCATATCACGACAAATATTAGAAATTGATGCTATTTCACAAATTATTTCTATTTGTGGTTTCTTTAAACAAACACTAATTACTCTTAATAATGATTGTTGTGATAATTGATTCATATGTTGTTTAAATCTTAGAATATCAGAATCAATTCCACATGATATTCTTCTTGCTTTTCTATAACACCATTGTTCTTCTAATGGTTCAATAGACATATCACATTCTATTGACCAAACATTACATAAAGAAAAAAGATTAAGAGATACTAAAATACATTGAACTGGATGTCTATAAAATTCAGAACATTTTTTAATATGATTATGTAATGGATCTTTAATTCTACATCGTTCAATAGATGCAAGATTATAAAATTCTTTATAAGTCATCATACATCCATTATTATTCATTGTATGTAATAAACGAAGTAATTTAACAATTGTTTGCATAAATGGAGATCCTTTCTTAGCATCTTCTGGAGATGCAAGCATTAATCCATAAGATGCACATCTCATTAATTGAATTTGACGTTCATCAGATGGTGGAAGAGATAATGCAGCTTTACAAACTGTTTCTATTGATTCATAAACATGTTCAGAAAATTTATTTACAAATGATGCATCTTCTGGTTTAATAAATGATTGCCAAAGATAAGAAGCAGAAGAATTTTGATTTAATTTTCTTAAATCAGGATCATATGGACAATATATTACATTAACATATTTTTTCTCATTTTCAATTTCTTCTAAACAATGAAATCTAACTCCATCAACTTCTTGAGTTATACAATATACTTGATCTATAGTATCTATTAAATATTCATCAGTTTCTGTATTAATTGAATGAATTTGAAAAATATTTGGATATATTTCAACTCCAAATAAATCATTATCAAGCCAAAAAAGTCTATTACTAGATCCAAGATGTGCTGTTTGATCAAAATTATATTCATATATTAATTGTAATGTATAAGTATTTTTTGGAACATTAATCATCTTTTCTTTATTATTTGGATCTTTTATTTCAGTAATTCCTTTTATAATTTCAAATTTATAAATATTAATTTCAAAGTTTTGTGTTTTAGTATCTTTTTGTAATGTTAATAATTGACTTCCATCATAACTAAATCCATATGATAATATTTCTAGATTTTTTTTTGTTTCACTAGAGAAATTTAATGGTAAAGAATTAAGATTTGGGAATTTAAAATAAAAAAATAAATTTTCTGCCATATAAGCAATACCGTTTTCATTTAAAAATATCCCAATTAATGTATTTCCAAATCTATTATAATGTAATAATATTTCACTTGTTTCAGGAACCATTTTTCTTGTAAATTCAATTTTATCTGTTTTTAAATTAAAGATTCCTGTTATAACAATAGATCGTTTAATTCGTTCTTGTTTTTCTGGATTAATTACTTCTACTCCAAGTAATAATACAATACCTAATCCATAAATATATGCATTTAATAATTTTGGATTTCCTTGTCTAAATTTTGTTTTAGAATATGTATCATCAAGAACAACTAAATTTCCATCTGTTGTATAAATATGAATAAATCTATTTCTTGTTATAACAACTATTCGATAATCATCTAACCATCCTGCTTTATAAATATTATCTCCACTTTCTAATTCAATTATTTCTATATCATTTATTTTATTTCCTTTTCCATCAGCAATAGAAATACTTGGTTTACTTTTTCCTCCACTACTAATTTTATTTGGATCTGGATAATATAAAATTGGTCCTCCTGATTTACTACAAACATAAATATGATTTTCTCGATTAATCATTTTTACTTTATTTACTTTGTCTGTATAAATAACTGCTTTTAATACTGTTTTTGATTCAATTAAATCTGGTTCCATTTCTAAACTATTTTCCTATTCTTTTTTAGTTCTTTTTTTTTTTTATTTTTTGAAAAATATTCTTCTTTAACAACAAAAATTCAATTTCATACAATACCTCTTTTTATTCTTCTTATTATCTTTTATCATTTTAGTAATGGCGTTGTTTCAGTAGTTGGTGATTGTTGTTTATTCTTAATAACAGGAGATACAACACCTGCATGTGTTGTGTTTATTGTTGAGTTGACTTTAACTTCAATACCTTGTTGTTCATTTGGAAGAACTTTTGAAGGAGAAACTTGAGGATGTGGTAAACACGTTTGAGATGTTGCTGTTTTATGAGGGTTTTCTGATGAGATTTCATATCGAAGCTGAACGTTAGTTTGTCATAATAAAAAGAAAAAGAAAATTACAAACAAATGGAGGTTGTTCTGTTGTAATCAAACACATTGAATGACCTGATGGTAAAGTTGATGAGTTGTTATTTAAATATTCGTTGACACACCGAATTCCATCTGATGTCCCATGGTACATTGTGTGTGTTGTTTTACAACATGGGATACGTCCAGTAACAAGCACTGATTTAGTGATACATGATTGAAGTAGTAAATTGATTGAATGAATATATTTAGTATATTCCATAGGTTCAATTTTACCATTTAGTTCATTAGGAATGATTTCACTAAATGATAATGGACAATGAAATGTGTATGTCACAGATGGAATGATAATGATGGTTTTACTCATTATTTTAATTTTATTAAGAACTTTTAATTCAAACTTTAACTTTGATTTTTCTTAAAATCTTTTCTATTTTTGAAATAAATAACAAAAGAACCTTGTTATTTATTGAATCCTACAAAACGTATTAATGTCTACTCATTTTAGCTCTTATGTTTACACTACCTTTTTTGTGAAAAATAAAACACTCTAATTCATTTAATGTATAACTCTTAAAAGTTACTCAATTTCTGAGTTAAGATTAAATAAATTTCAAACAGATACAATGAATAAATAAGATATTCATTAATTATTTTAAATTGAAACATCATTAATTATATCAATTTATGATATTCTTATTGATCATTATTTATTGAATATGAATCTAATTCTAATTATTATATTGATTCTAATTCAAATGTATTTTTATTGTTATTAAAGAGATATTATACATGTTATTTTAAATAATGTTTTAATTTATTAATTGAATATTTATTCATAGTTCTTATGTTGGTATAATATGAAATGAATTTTAATTATAATAATATTATTTATTGTTATAATTCATTTATCATATTATTATGTTCTTCTTCTAATTTATATTCTATTTGTATTATTCATATTATCTAATTCTTTAATTTTTTTATTATTTATTATTAACATTGTTAAGTTATGTTAATAAAATTATTTAATTAATATGATAATGATTATTATTTTCTTCTTCAATCTCTTTAAATATCAATAATCAGTATTATTGATACTTTCTAATTATTTCATTCATTTATTTTAATTTGATAAATTAGATTATTTGTTTATGTTTGAATATTAATTCTTTCTCTTTTCTATTTCATCAAATTCATTTGTTTCTCACTTTCTTATCTTTTATTTCTCTTATTAAATTTATTAAATTAATCATTTCATCCTTTGAACATCATTTCATATCATTCTTATTTATTTATACTTCTATTCTACTAACTCTTAATTCATACATCAAATATATTGAAATTACAATGTTATTTATTGAATATCTTTTATTTCTATTTTGTATTCTTATTGAAAATGTTTGAAAATAATGAAAATGAAAGTAAATTACCATTTGTTGAATTAGAATTCAATTTATTCATTCTTCTTTAATTAATTTATTCATTTCTTTTTCACGAAATCTTGTATTTGTACAAAGAGTATTTTTAATGTTATAACATTTCCTGAAATGTTCATATCAATGAATATTTATTTGTACTCATCAATGTATTCCCATTTATTCAATCAATTCATTCTTTGTATTACTATTCTTGTAAATATGTTCATGTTCTTTTTCTTGATTCAAAAACTCTTTGTTCATAATTATTTTCAGGTGGAGAGATTCCAACAGTTGTTAATCCAATATCATTCAAACAATATTTACAATTGCCACCTCAATGTGAATGTCCAGTAAATACAATTTGTATTGCTTATTTATTGTATTTATTTACTTCATTCTTTGTAATATTAATAAGATTATTATAATTGATTGGAAATGCTTTTGACCAAAAGAATGACATTACATAACTCACTTTTTGAACTGTTTGTTTTGTAGATAATGAAATGAAATAAACATTTTGTTAAATTACACTAATAAAAACAAGATAATATCATCATAATTTATTATCAATTCTATATTATTACAATTAGAATTTGAATTAATATGTACATGATGTTGAGTATTTTCACTATCATAATAAAGAGTGATGAAATTATTTATTTTTTCAATGAAAATGAACATAGAAAATAATAAATTAATCAAAATATATTGATAATAGAATAATAAGATATAATGATAGAAAGAGAAATGATCAAAAGAAAGAAGATTAGAAATAAATAAATATAATATTCATAATAATGATGTAATAAAGAATATAATTAAAAAGAATACAATAACAAAGAAATAAAAGAGAATATAAATGATGATAGAGTTTGTATTTGATAATAATATGAAATGAATAAGAGTTATCTTTTTATATAAGAATGGAATTATTTCATTGTATGAATTATTGAAAAGTCATAGAGAATTAGTGTTTTATAGTTCTGAAAACATAAATTATAACATGAGTATGAACATTTCATTCAATAAATCATAAACTCTGATTGTTCAATTTTATGAATAGTTAAAAATTAATGAATCATTACAAACATCAACACACAACATGGAATTTATCATATTCATTTTTTATCATTCATAATAATTCTGTTTATTCTTTAACACTTTATTTCTCATTATCAAAACACAATTAATCAAATACCAATAATTTAAATGAAAACTAAATTAATTATCTCAACTTTAACCATTTTTGTGAATGAATGATAATCATATAATATAATAAAGATTAATTGATAATATTATTTATTTTATAATAAATTTTATTATTAAAATATGAAATGAATATGATATTCATTTATGCTGTAATTTGTCAATAAAGAAATAATTCTAACACAACATTATCAATTGAATTATTATATAACTCAATAATAATATAACTATTGAAATTACAAATAAAATTAAATAATAAAAATAATAAAAAAATAAGAAATAGAAACATGAAAAACCTTATAAGAAATTAAATTTTTATTATTGTAGTAATACTCTCCATGTGATAATGAGGTTAGCTTAAATTACAATGGAAGTAGAGCTGTTCAAAAAAAACATGAACACCCACTCTTCAGTGTAAAGAAAAGTTGCTGACATTCATAATAATAAAGCCCTTTTCTTTTTTATTTAATGAGATGAGGATCTGTGAAATGTTATTCATTATGTCTCGATCTGATCCTCAACTTCTTAAAGAATTTCTCATTGGCTGTATTCAACTAAAACAGAAAGTTAATGCAACTAAAGAAGTTGTTAATCAAATTGCACTTAAAAGTTCTTATACAAACACTACTTTAAAAACAAAACATAGTGAGGTTAATATCATTAGTCAAATGGTTCAACAAACCAAAGAAGAGACAGTCACCCTTATGAGTGCAACAGAAACAACAATGAATAAATGGAGTTCAGTAATCACAGAAATCCAATCTCCTTCAAGACAAAACAATTTCCCTTCTTTTGAACAAGAAGAGAAACGACTACTTAATGCCCAAACAAAAGTTGAAGATATGAAACGAATTGTTAATGCTCTTAACTCATCTTCTAATGATGGTGGTCTCCAAAGTCTTATTGAACAAATAAAAGCCACCAATGAAAGAATTCAAAAACTTGAAACTACTACTACATCCACCCTTGTCCCAATTAAAATTAAATCTGAACAACCTAAATTTGAGATTCGACCAAGAAATGATATTGATGACATAAAGGAATCATTTACTGCTTTCAAAACAGAAATGGACAAGATGGCAGATATAGAGGAGACATGGAGAAAGATGAAAAGTCAAACTGAAGAAGTGAAAAGACTTCAAGAACAAATCATAAAAGAAAAACAAGAAAATGAAAAACATTTAAAACAACTCAAAGAAGAAGCTGAAACTAAGAAAAAAACACAAACAATTCAAAGCATTCCTTTAGAACAAAAAGAAGTTATTGAAAACAAACAAAAGACTCCAAAAATTGAATCTATTCAAGAACCAAAGCCTTTGCCTCATACTGAAACAATACCAATCACTAATTCAAATCCATTCAATCAAATACAAAACCCAACTCTCATACAGAAAGAAAAAACTACACCACAGATTGTACAAAATAACACTCCAGCAAAACCTTTTCAAGACCAAGTTGTACAACAAAAAACTCCACTAACTCAACAAAAAACAATTGTATGGGGAAACTCAGTCCAACCACAAACTAATTTACAACAACAGCAACAACAAATTTCACAACCACTAGAAGTCAAACAGACAACAGCCCAACAACAAAAAGATAACTGGAAAGAACAACCTCAACAAGGGACAAGACAATCCAATACCCAACAACAAGGAACACAACAACAACCCAGCACCCAACAACAAAACGTCCAACAACAGAACACACAAACACAACCTCAAAGAGACATATGGGGGAATCCAATACAATCAAAAACCGGACAACAACAGCAACCAAACACTCAAACACAACCTCAAAAGGATGTTTGGGGAAATCCAGTACAATCACAAAACAAAACATCACAAATTGGACAACCACAACCTCAAAAGGATGTTTGGGGAAATCCAATACAATCACAAACTGGACAACAACCAAACACACAAACCCAGAAAGACATATGGGGAAATCCAGTACAACCACAAAGCAAAGCACAACAAAATACACAACCACAACCTCAAAAGGATGTTTGGGGAAATCCAATACAATCACAAACTGGACAACAACAGCAACCAAATACACAAACACAACCCCAGAAAGATATATGGGGAAATCCAATACAACCTCAAAACGGTCAACAACAACCAACTGGACAGCCACAAAAGAATGTCTGGGGAAATCCAGTACAATCACAAATTGGACAACCTCAGAAAGACATATGGGGAAATCCAACACAATCACAAATTGGACAACAACAACCGAACACACAAATCCAACCCCAGAAAGACATATGGGGGAATTCAATACAACCACAAAACGGTCAACAACAAAATACCCAAGTACAACCTCAAAACAATATGTGGGGAAGTTCAGGTCAATTCCAACAACAAAATGGAATTCAAAATCCTTTTGGACAACAATCAACACCCTTCAATCAATTTCCACAACAACAAAATCAATTTTCTCAATTCTCTAAATTGGCAAATGGTTCTACTAATACACAAATGAATTTCAGTCGTATTGATCCTGCTGCTAGAGCTGCAGGTATTCAACAAACAAATCCACTTGATGCTTTCAAGAATGCAGGATTATTTAAATGAATTTTTAAGAAAATTATTTTTAGAAAATTATTTTTAGAATAGATACTTTATCTCATTCACTAATCTTGAAAATAGAAGTTGATGAGTGATTGTGTTACATCAATATCATATAACTATTTGTTCAAAGTACTTCTTGTTGGAGATCCTAATGTTGGAAAAAGTTCATTACTCTCACGATATATTGATAATGTATTCAATGAAGATACTACTACATCTATTGGTGTTGATTTTAAATTTAAATCTATCTTTATTGATAATGTAATTGTCAAATGTCAGATATACGATACGGTTTGTTAACTTTTTATGTTCTAAATCAATAACCATTTACAAAAAGGCAGGACAAGAAAAGTTTAGAGAAATAGGTAATTCATATTACAATGGAGCACATGCAGCTCTGTTAGTATTTGATGGTGGGGACATTTCTACATTCCAAGGGCTTGAGATATGGCTACAAGATATCAGAAAATATAACACCAATATCAAAATACTTCTTGTCTGTAATAAATGTGATCAACCAGTAAATATCCCTGAAGGTACTATTAGTTTATATGCTAAAGAAATCTCAGAAGAAGGAAAGTGGATAAAAACATCGGCAAAAAATGGAGAAGGTGTTACTGAAGCATTTGAAACGGTGATTAGATTGTTATTACCAAAGAAGAATGAAGGAAACTCAATTGCAAAACATAAAAAGAAGTGCACTCTCTTTTAAAAAATTATTTAAAAGAAAAGAAAGATAAAATCAAAGAAGTATAATTTAGTGTTTTGCTTCAAAATTTTTGCTAAAGGCACAAAGAGCTGGAACTCCTCTTACTTCATTTGTTTGCATGTTAATTTTGATCAAATGAAAATCACTATAAAGGACATCAATTTGACCTAAATACTTTGCTTGGACCGAACGCTTATTTTTACAGTAATCACAACAGTCATTAACAGGTAAAATTTGATTAACAATAATGGAATTAACATCCATATTTAGATTCATTAATTCTTGAATAAGTCGTTCAGTTTCATACAATGGTAAAAACTCCGGAATAAGCACAGGAATAAAAGTAGTCAAATTGGGATTTGTAAAATCTTTAACAATTTGTTCAGAAGTTTTAAGCATGTCTTCCATTTTAGGTTTTAGTTCATTAAAGTTAATATTTGTTCCAATTATTCCACCAAATTGACTCATCATTGGACCAAATAATTCTTGTAGTTTAATAACTTTCTCTAGCATATCTCTTAAAACTGAGGGTAAAGATAAGAAACGAAGAGTGTGTCCTGTTGGTGCAGTATCAAAAAGAACAAGATCATAATTCATTTGTTGTGCTTGACTATATGATGAATATATAATGTTAACTCTGTTATTTAGGCCATAACAAACTTAATTATTTTAGAAAAGGCAATAGCCTCATCAATACCTGGAACTGATTTAAACATTCCTACCATTCCAGTAATTTCTGAAAGTAACCCAAATTCTCCGTTTTGATTGGTTCCTTGTTCAACCCCATCAAACATCCCTTTCATTGCATCTTTGACATCGACTTCCATGACAGAAAGATTTGGAACACCAGGAACAGCTTTAGGCTCTGCACCAAATTTAATGTCAAAAGCATCAGAAGTATTATGAGCAGGGTCGGTAGAAATAATAAGCACTTTCTTTTGTGGATTTCTATTGGCAATCAACACACCAAGGCTGCAAGATGTTGTAGTTTTTCCTACACCACCTTTTCCACCAACAAACACCCATTTAAGTGTTTGAGATGTAATAATGTGCTCAAGATTATTTGGAGGGCTTAAAGACATTGATATAGAAATGAAGGAAGTTAAGATTATTTTAATTAATAGGGATTATTTTTGATGGACCACGTGGAAGGAATAAATAAGAAACAGTGACGTTTCGTCATTTATTATTTTTAAAGTTTTTAAACTTAAAAAGAGGAATTATTTTGATGAACTTTGGAAATGATGATGATACTCTCAAAATTTGTATGGTTGGTGATTCTTGTGTTGGTAAAACGTGTATTGTTAATAGGTTTGTAACAGACACATTCAACTCGTATGAAAGAGAAACTATTGGAGTAAATTTTATTTCAACTATGGCACCAATTAAAGGACAAATGCTCAAAGTAACAATATGGGTTTGTTGTCATTTTGCTGGTACAACTAAAAGTAACAATAACGTAGGACACTGCAGGACAAGAGAAATTTAGGTCCATGATTGATTTATACTTTAGAAAAGCAGTTGGGGCTTTTATTGTTTATGACGTAATGTTAAGAGATTCATTCCAACACTTGAGCTATTGGATAGAAAGGGTAAGAAGTGTTGAGCCAGGTGTAAAGATCATAATCATTGGTAATAAAATTGATAAACAAACAAAGATAATTTCAACAAAAGAAGCAGAAAGATTCGCAAACGATAACCATTGCAAATTTATGGAGGTATCTGCTTTAGATGGAACAAATATTAAACAAATGTATCAAACAATGTTTGATTCACTTGATCTCCCTCTAGTCCAAAATAACCCAACAGTGCTTTTGGACAATAAACAATCAAATGATAAATCAGGGTGTTGTTAGTATTAAATCCTTCAAAAACCAAAAGAGAAGTTCGTTCAGAAAAGAGTCTTTCATTTAATTTTGTAAGGCTTCAATCATATCTTCACACAAATAAAGAATCCACATAATTGCTTTATAACAATTTTCGTAATATAACATTTCTTTAAATGATAAGAAAGTTTGTTGAATATCTTTAAAAAGAGACAAATATGTTTTTGGAACTTTTTTAATATTAAGATTCTTTAATGTTAAAAGAATGAAAGAGAGTTTAATTTCTATTAATTCAGTAGATAAATTAGATACAAGAAATGTTAATAAGGATAATAAGACTTCTGTCTTAAATGTTGTTTGACAAAATATGTCTACAGGAATTGATTGAAGATAAGCAAGAAGTAATGGATGATTATTAATTAATAAAATTTCTTCTAAATCTAAAGCAATAGAACGATGTTTTGATTCTTTTATTTGAGTAGAAGAGTTTTGAATATTTAATTGTTCTACAAGTGAATTTAAATTCATTTGATTTTGTTTTAATTCATTAAGCATTTTTTGTTTTTCAATAATAATTTGTTTAATTGAAGGTAATAATTGTTCTGTAGTTTGTATTTTAGTAAGAATACGAGCACTATCTATTTTTTGCATTTCATTGACAATGTTTTGAATTTTATCCATTTCAATTTGAGATTGTTCAATATCTCTTTGATATTTATGAATAAAAACTTTAGAGTCAATGTCTGTATATGTTATTAATTGAATTTGATCAGTATGTGGAATATAATCTCTTTTCATAATTATTGTATCTTCATCACATTTTTGATGTAATTCTTTTATAAATTGTTTTCCTTTAATAATTTTATCTAAAATATCTAATTCTATTTAATTAATATTACATTATTATGATTTCATTATTATGATTTAGTATAACAAACGAAATCTATTAACTTGTTCCATTTCAGTTCTACAATTTCTTTCTATTTGTTCTAATGGATTTACATTATATCTACTTCCATTTTGACCTCTTCTATTTGGTGTAGGACTTTGAGAGAATTTTGAAGGTGTAGAAGGATGACTCATAATGAAATGAAGATTTTAAGATAAAGATGTTATTTTGATATTATTATTTTCTGATTTTTTTACTTTTAAATCTTTTTTTTTTTTTTAATTAAATTAAAAATTATAAATTAATTCAATCAATTATTTTCATACAAATGTATGTTTATTTTGTTCAGTAGTCATTAAATATGCAGCTCGTTCATCTCCAACAAGTGATCTTAATAGAGAAGTATCCATATGATTATAAAGAATATGAACACTAGCATCATTAACACTTCCTGAAATCATATTAATAAATTCTGCAACATAATGAGTTGGTGTTGGAATTTCATAAAATAAAATGTGTTGAATTCCTTTAATTCTAAATCTATTAAAGAAATGAAAACGTTCAGTAATAACAAAGAATTCCCATTCATCTTCATGATAAAATCTTGAACGAGCAGAAGAAATTGCTTTAGTAGATGAATATTCACATAAACAAATACATCTAAAATTTTCAGTATTTAAATATTGTTTAACTCTTAAATAATCAAAATAACTTGGAATATATAATAAAGTTTTAGATTTAATACCATCTGAATAACCTTGAAGAAATATTTTAGTAAAATAATCAAAACGTTCATCAGGAGAATTCATTGGAGTTGTAGTTTTATATTTATAAAATGTTATAGGAATAGTTCTAATCATTTGAGATAATGTACCTTTTATTGTTCTTTCTGAAATTTGAATAATATGATTATTTAAACATAATCTAATTACTGAATTTAATAATGGTGTTTGATATCTAGAATAAATAATAGTTTGTCTATAATAACTTCCTTTTTCATTTATTTCATGTTCATAAACTCTTCTAATATCTGTAGCATGTTGTTTCATAGGTATTTTATTACATTTTTTAATAATTTCAATTAAATGAGACATATTTTGCATTTCCATAGTATCAATAGATTCTAAATACATTATTTTTATTGATGATAATATATCTTGTCCTTCTCCATTATTACTCTTTGCTATAAATGTTTTAATACCTAATGGTGATGCAATAATTAAATCACTTTCATAAAAATTTGAATAAAAATGAACACCATTCATTCCAAATTTTATTCCAACTCTAAAACAATCATCTTCATTTCCTTCAAAAATTTGATAAAATTCTTTTGGTTTCATTGTTTTAATTTCTAATGGAACATCTCTAAATTCTTGTGCAAATCTTTCTTCATTTACAATATTTTGTTGAAATTGATTTCCAAAAATTGTTAATAATGTTTTAATAAAAATAATTGCTGGTGTTTTAAATGGAAATAAAACTAATACTGTTGGTTTAACAAGTCCCATATCTCTTATTTGTTCTTCTTTATGTTCAAATGTATGTTTCATTCTTAATAATCTTATTTCTCTAATATGACATGCAATATGTAATGTTGTTAATAATCTATGTAATACAAATTCTTCATCATTCATATGTTTAATAATAAATGTATCTGAATAATTTCTTAATCCATTAAATTCTTTTATCATTAATTCATTCATTGTTAATTCATTAACTTTTAAAAAATCTTTAAATTCTTTCCAAAAACTTATTGGAATTGAAGATGGTCTATCATTCTTTTTTGTTAATATTTCATTAATTTTATAATTACTTTGAATTTGATATTTTTCATTTTTTTCTATTATTTTTAGTGGTTGTTTTAATGCAGCTTCTTCAAATGGTCTTTGAAGAAAACGTGATGAATTACAATTATCTTGAATATCTGTTGGTATTTGAGAAATATTTTCTTCTTCTTCAATTTTAACTTCTTCAAAAACATCATCATTTTCATCATTTTCATCATCAGGAATAACTCTTCCAACTTTTTCTATATTACTAACTTCATATTTTATTTTATCATGAGATTCATGTTCATTAAGATTAGGTTCTTTGTCTTTTAGTTTTTTTAAACCTTTCTTTGTCTTTTTACTTTGAGATTGATATTGTTGTTGTCTTCGTTTCATCTCAAATCAACTTTATTTTTTTAAACCCTTCTTTTTTTTTTTTTTGTGTTATGAAAAACGAAAATTTTATTTAATTAAATAAAATAAAAGAATTAAAAATATTACCAAAAAACAAAAAAAAAAAATAACAGTTTATTGGTTTAATATAAATCAAATCTTTTAAGGTTTAATGCAATACCAACAACATACTTCTGTCATTTATTTATTAGTTATTTTTCTTGGAGTTTCATTTGGACTCATTACTTTATTATATACTTATCAACGAACATTAATTCAAACATCATTTCTCACTTCAAAAACATTACTTGATAATACAACTATTGATTCATTTGCTTATTATAAAGGTGGGTATCAAATAATTCAACAAAATATAACATTAAATTTAAATGGAATTTGTACTGCTTCTGATTATCAATTAGAACAAATTTTTGAATTATTATCTCAACATCGAGGAAATGTATTTTTTAGACAATTTATTCCATTTTATTCAAATATATCAGAAAATATCTTATTGGCTGATACAATAATTGAATTAAATGGTAATTATAATATTAAATTATATACTAGTTGTTATATTCAAACAGGAATATTTATTAAACCTTCTTTAAATATTAATCAAAATAATGGAACTGTTACTATGTTTAAATGTTATTTAGCTATTACTAACTGGATTCAAAATGATATTAATTTATTTAGAAATTTAGTTAAACCTCATTTACTTGAAGCTTCTAGGTTGAAACTTGATCATTTACAACCAATTACTACACTCCAAACAATGGATCTTGTATTTAATTCAGAAAAAAGACCAATTTTTAGAGGTATTATTAGTGGAGATGGAGAAAATATCATCATTATTAAAGGTGTTTCATTTGAAGAAGAAACTCAAAAATTTCAAATTATGATTTTATTAAATATTTTTGTTATGGTTTATTACATTCAATCATGGATTCTATTATCTTCTGAATCAAATGATACTCCTCCAACATCATTTATATCTTTATCTCTTTTTCCAGTATAATTTATTGTTTATTTCTTTATTTATTTGGTAAGATATATTTTATTTATCAATATATTTGATAAAAAAAAACAATTTTTATTAATTATGATTGATTGAATTTTATTATCAATTGCTAAGTTTATAAAATGATTTAAGTTCATTTCTCTTTATTAGAAATCATTTCATAATACTCAAACTACATTTTTTTTGATTATATTTGAATTCTTTTGATAAAAAGTTGAAAAAAAAAATAGAATTTAATTTAAAAGTTAGTATTAAATCTCTCTTTATATTTCTTAGTGTTTTATAAACACAAATTCAATTTATTTTATTAATGTTTGTTGATAAAATATCTTATTGATTATTGTATAATAATCATTGAATTTCTCATGTTTTTTCTCATATAAAATCTCAATTCTCTCATTAAATTTGTTTTGTACTTGTTTTATGAGTAAATCAATAAAATTCTATTTTTTTTTCTTAAAGAGTTGTTAAGAGTTTATATTTTATAATATTACTATCTCTTCAATGCAAATAAATAAAAGATAATATCAACCTTATCAATCATAATTCTTTCAAAACATTTCTTTCAATGATTTTAATAACAAAAAATAAGAAAAATGAACTTAAAAAATAAAAGAAACGTTTAAGAATGACAAACATATCAGACCTAAAAGAACAATACGAACAAGCAAATAAAATGAAAGTCACCACATTACCTGAAAAAATTGCACCAATATCTGAAGAAATAAAAGAAAAAATAAAGAAAATGTTTGCAAGAGAAAAAAGGACAAGAGGATTAAAATATATGATGCATGGAAATGATAATCTTCTTCGATTAAAAGAAGAATTATTTGAAGGATATAATAATATTGATTCAAAACAAAAAGAAAATAAAACAATAAAAACACAAACAACACATGATAATAGTTATTATATTATTATGCCATCTGTTTCTGCTCCTTTAAATCTTGATAATATTCAACAATTTATTAAACAAACAAAATATATTAAAAGTTCATTATGTGATACAGTAAATGGTGTTGTAGATATTACATACCAAGGAGTTGTTTATCATTTTATTAATAAACCAACAAATGATATTCCTATAGATAGAATTGTTGGAGTATTTTTAATTGATGAAGATTGGCAATTTGAAGATTTACCATTTAAAACACCAGAAGAATGTACAAGTAAATGTTGTTGTTTTTATGTTTCATTAAATCATCAACAACTCCCAATGAAAGTATGGTTAAGACATACACAAATACTTCATGTTTGTTTAATTTATAAAAAGATTTTCTTTTAAAAAAAAAAAAGAAAATTAATACAATAGCTTGAAACAGATAATAAAAGAAATTGGGAAGAATGTATTAATAATTTTTGGAATACATTGAGAAGTTTTATACATAACAAAGAAAGAGAATATCGTAGGTATTGATATTGATTTGTTTTGTTTAATCTTTTATAAGTTCTATTTCATTAATAAGAAGAAAATTAAAAAAAAAAAAAAAATAAATAAATAAATAATAATGAAGAGAGAACTTTTTAATTCTTTTAATTTTAAATGACGGTTAATTCATTCCAAATGACAGAATATATGGGTTTCCCTTTATTAGTTATAGCATCAGAACAAGGTATTAGATTTATTAAATATAAAAAAGAGTATTGTTGTCCATTACAACATGTTTTATATCCAATTGAAGGAATAAAACAAGTATGTTTATTTAATCAATACGTCTTATATTTTACTCACTCATACTCAAAAACAAGTTCTCCTAGTAGATTATTTTTCTTTAAACTAGAAAGTAATATTTTTGATGATCTTGAAAGTCCTAAAGAAAACCATGCAACAATTAAACAAAAAAAATCAATTAACATTAATTTAATACAAACACCATTAAATTCAAGAATTATATCAATGAAAATTATTGGAAAATATATTATTGTATTATGTTTTGATATGTTATTTTGTTTTGATCAAGAAATAAAATATGTCTTTTCTACTCCAGTTAATCATCCTAATGGTATGACTACATCACAATCAAGTATTAATATAATGTATACATCTAACAATCATTATTATGTTGATGAAAAAAAGTTTAAAGATAATAAGATACTTGATAATACCATCACTCATCAAGATTGTTATTGGAGAGAAACAGTTTCATTAATAATGAACAATTCAGGAGAATGTGATAATAATGAATATACTATTATTTCTAAGATTATTTCTTCTTCTATTGAAATTAAAATATTACAAGGAGTTAATGAAAAAAATAAATTTATTATTAATAGACCACATGATCCAACAATTCGATTTGTTGGTGCATATGGTAAAAGAAATAATAGAGTTATGTTTATTGGAATAAATAACTATATTTATAGTGTTATTATATCATTAGATAATCCTAAAATGAATAAAAAAGAAACAAAAGAACCTTTTAGTTTTGGAAAGTCAAGTAGTCTTATTACATTTGGAGATAAAAAAGCAGAAAAAGAAACACAATGTTATGTAAATATTTTCCATGGAAATGTTCAAACAATCTTTAGTTATGATTTTCTCACTAATAAACTTCAAAAAGAAATGACAACAATGATTGGTAAACTTTAAAATTTATTTTTTATTTAAAATTTCCATTGTTGTATTAATTTAGGTTAAATTGAAGTTAATAAATTTGAGGTCAAAACTCTTTTCATCTTCTTATTTCAATTAATAATATGAGTCAAGATTATCAACCTATGTTAATCTCAATGAGTGAAATCACTCCATCTTTACATTTATTTCTTTTAAATAATAATAATGATGCAGTTTGAATTAATTTCTTTTATTATTTTATTAAAATGAATTAACGTTAATAGCATGCCATAGATTCTTTTATTGATCAAATTATTAAAGTAAAATACATTCCATTACCTGTTGTTACGTTTGTTTTTATGTTAATAAAAGAAAAAAAAAGAATTTAATATTTAAATGTAATTTTATATAAAAAAAAAGTTAACAAACTATTAGTGTTGGTGCATTAAATCATTGTTATAAAATTATTTTTGCATTTTGGAAAGAATTAAATAAAGCAATTTCTTTTGGTTACTCTTCTCAATCAACTATAATTATTATGTCTCATATTTCTAATTGTGTTTCATAGTTTGTATTCATTTATATTTTATTTATCTTTAATAATAATAATTGTTAATCATTTAGTGAAGCAATTAAATCAGTTTCTTCACTTATTTCAAAGAATAAAAGTAGTATTTTATTACCAACATTTCTTATGTATAAAGCACTTTGTTTAGATACATTTGCCTCTTTAACTCAATTACTTGAAAAAATAAGAGAACAAAAAACTATTATTCAAACAATTCCTTTAACATTTACTGTAATATATGGAGTATTATTAACATCATTATCATATGCTCTTCCTTCTCTAAAAGAATCAATCCATTCTAATATTATTGATAGAGTAGATGATATTTCTTGTGGAACTCCTCCTTATGGAGAAACATCCCCAATGTTAGATGCTGACAAAAAGATATCTGGAAGTTCAATGTATATTAGTGATGAAGTTCATTTAAAAGAAATTCATTATATGCCTTTTAGGTCTAGAGGTGAGTTTGTTGCATCAGTATTAAGAGGATCAATTTTGTTTGTTTCTAAAACCAAATGTGAATCACTTGAATATTCTGATGATTTTCAAGACTTTATTAATGAATTTATTAAATGGAGGATATTATCTTGGAAATCAAATGAATGGAGAAATATTATTTATATTATGTGTGAAGATGCAATGATTAAAAAAATGCCTAAAGAATTTAATAAAGTATTAAAAATATATGCTCATTCAACTAATTTATATAACATTGAAAAAGTAATATTCTTATCTGATTATATTAAACGATGTTTAACATTATTAATTGATCTTCATCCAAATTTTATAATTGATGAATATTTAGATATTGAATCACTTTTAACAATTATTAAAATATTTATTACAACTGATAATGCAGAAGCATTAACTAATTTATTAGTATCACTTATTGAATTACTTCCTTATTTAAATGGTAATTCTCGTAAAAGAATTATATTTGATTTATTATTAGAACAATACTTTAGATATTTCTTTATGCATTGGTGTGATTCAGTTCAATTTGCTTTTCAAACCATTTTATTATATCGAATCACTCTTGCCCGTTTCTCTAAATTAGATTCTTTACATCCAAAAGAACTTCAATTGTATTCATCTCGCTGTAGAGTTAATTATAATTCTTTATCTTTTGATTGTAATGTAGTAAAACGATTAAATGAACGTATTGAATTATTAAAAGATATTTTAAAACACTTAGAACCAAATGACAAAAATTTCATCCTTTTAAAACGTTCCATGATAATCTTTAATAAAAGAAGAAAAGAATATGAACTTAACTCAAAAAAATATATTGGTGGTGCTTTACCTAAAATCTCTTTTTTTCGTCCAGAATCCTTGGAATAAACTTAGAACCTAAAGTCTTGTATTTTTCATTGTATTACTACTCATCACCTAAATACTCTTTGTTCCTTTTGGAAATAACTTAGTATTTTTTTGTTATTCATTCCACAAATGTTCCTTTGTTCCCATTGCCAAAAAAAAAGAAACACTCTTTCCTTTCATTGTTTTATCTTAAATGATCTTAATAAAAAAGGATTTTTAATAAGAGCCATTAGATTTTCTTATGTTGATTAGTTGTTTATGTCTTATCTTATTTCTGTACTTTGACTCATCTTTAATTTCGTTTTTCATTCTGTTGAATATCTTTTGCGATTCTATCTAATCTAAAATTAATTAATATCTTTTATTTTTATAAACATGAAGTGGTTAATTGATTTTTAAAGGATTATATAAATATTCAGATTATCTTGAAAATATCTTCAAATATTACAGTACTATATAGTGTTATGACATTCTTATTATAAAGTAAGTGTATTAATTAAACTTTGATTTAAAACGAAACGGTTAAGTCTAACACTGAATTGAGAAGAAAAGAGAATAATGATAAAAATAATTAAATTAAATAATTAAACTAAAATACTCGACATTTTTTTTAAGTTTTTAATTGATCAAGTTTTTTATTACTTCAACCCTCTTTACTTGATAAGGCTCTCTACTACTCTAATTAATCTTAAAACGGTTATTTATTATTGTCATTTAGTATTGTGTTATTCAAATTTATTTTTGTTATTTATAACCAAAAAAATAGTAGTTTTAACTAAAACTTTATTTTATTAAAAGAATAGTTATAATAAAATATTAAAAAATTAATGATAGTAAGAATAAAGAAAAAAACAAAAACTTCAACGAACTGAAATAGTTATAGACAACAAAGAGAGCATGAGTGAAACAAAACATCAATTAAGAGACGCATATTTAAAAATGAAATCCCTTCAGGCAGACTTAGATCATTTGAGATTGATTGATGGATATATTCATGAAGAGCAACAAGCCCTTAGATTAGAATTATCACGAGCACAAGAAGAAGTCAAAAGGGTTCAAAGTGTACCATTGCATATTGGTCAATTTGTTGAGATGGTAGACAAAGACACAGCTGTTGTAACTCTTTCTAGTGGAACAACACAGTTTGTTCGTATTTTATCTACCATTAATAGAGAACTTCTTAAACCAGGAACTTCTGTTGCACATCATAAACAATCAAACGCTTTAGTTGATGTATTACCACCAGAGGCCGATAGTGCCATTAGAATATTATCTAAAGGAGAGACACCAAATGTAACATATGCTGATATCGGAGGGTGTGACATCCAAAAACAAGAAATTAGAGAAGCTGTAGAACTTCCATTAACTCAAAGTGAATTATATAAACAAATTGGTATTGATCCACCACGTGGATGTTTATTATATGGACCACCAGGGACTGGAAAAACTATGTTAGCTAAAGCTGTTGCACATCACACTTCTGCTTCTTTTATCCAAATTGTTGGATCTGAATTTGCACAACAATACCTTGGAGAAGGTCCAAGGATGGTTAGAGATGTTTTCAGATTAGCACGTGAAAATGCACCATCTATTGTATTTATTGATGAAGTTGATTCAATTGCTACAAAACGTCATGATGCACAAAATGGAGCTGACCGAGAAGTTCAAAGAGTTTTATTAGAGTTGTTAACTCAAATGGATGGATTTGATCAAACAACCAACGTTAAAGTAATTATGGCAACAAATAGAGCTGACTCATTAGATCCAGCATTATTAAGACCTGGAAGACTTGATAGAAAAATTGAATTTCCATTACCAGATAGAAGGCAAAAGAGGTTAATCTTCCAAGTACTTACATCTAAAATGAATCTTTCTAAAGAAATTGACTTAGAAGATTATGCTTCACGTCCTGATAAAATCAGTGGTGCTGAAATAGCTTCTATTTGCCAAGAAGCTGGTATGCACGCAGTAAGAAAGAATAGATATATTATTCTTCCTGCTGATTTTGAGAAAGCTTACAAGAAAGTTGTTAGAAAACAAACACAAGCAATGGACTTTTACAGATAAATTGAATTTCTTTTTTCATAGAGGGGAAGGTGTAATATTTTATCAAATTTTTCTTAAATTGTTATTTTTTTAAGTAAAACAATAAATAAATTTATCAAAAAGAATAATAAAAAAAGAACTTAAAAGAATTATAATGTTAAAAATCAATAGAATTGAACTTCTCCTTCTTTTTATTCTATTTAGTATGGGTCAATATATTGGACTTTTTCCAAGTAATCATGAATGCAGTATGAATGAGAGTTGTGTTGCATTAAAGAAAAATCAATTTACATATTATTATAAATATAAAGAAGGTGATGAGCATTATGAAAGAATCAATTCAATATTTAGACAAATTGAAAAGGATTTTAGTTATTATAGTAAAACATTATCAAATGAAGGAAAGAAATATTTAGATCCAATAAGAACATGTTTTGGTCGTTTAAAAAATAGTTATAATTCATTTAAGAGTGAGAT
>NW_001854380.1:189163-202917 GCF_000209125.1 Entamoeba dispar SAW760
AAAAATCTTTGTTGGCTTGTAAAGGAGACAGAAAGCAAATAGAAGACATTATCAAATCTTCTCCGGCATTAAAGAATTGGAATGAACTTATTGATAAAGCTAAAGTTGCGAATGAAGTTTTTATTGACCTTTGGGAAGGGTATCTTCATTTTAGAGGGTTTAAATGTAATACCACACAACAAGATAATGCAATTAATACACTAAAAGATATTGTCAAAAAAAGAACACGTAAATTTAGTCCATCAGTTCAAGCTAAAGTGGAACATTCTATATCAAAAGTATTTGATGATAATGAAAGAGATATTTTAGAACATGGCTTAAATCTTGAAAATAATTCTTATACACAACCAGATTTTAAAGAAAAGATGTTAGCAAAATGGAATACAACCTACTCTCCTACAAATGTACAGAAACGAAGAAAAAGTATGGGACCAACACAAATTCTTGAAGCAGCATTAAAAAATGCAAAAGAATCAAAAAATAAAGAGCTTGCCAATGAGTTAACATCAAAAATTAAGATGTCAAAACTAATTGATGATAAAAGTTACAGAGATAATTTTATTAATCAAGCTGGTGAAGTTTATAAGAAACAACTTAGTGGAGAATATTCAAAAGAAAAAAGAAAAACTTGGAAGGAAGATATTGCAAAGGCAATGAAAAAAATACTTGGAGGAGAAAGTTCAGGAGATAAAATAAAACAAGAGATTATCAAACGATTACTTCATAGGCACGAAAAACTAACACAAGGTGGTGATAACAGGAAAGGTAATAATTATATTAATAGTATTAGTGAAAATGAAACAGATAAATTAACCAACTCTCAAGTCCGTGTAGGACCTAATCATGAAGGAAGTAAACCTAAATTATTAACAAAAGCACAAAGAAAAAGTAAAAAAGAAGAAATAATAAAAAACAGTGTAAACGAGAAGAAAAATAAAAAGATAACCCAAGTTAGAAAGAGTGAGATTGAAAGAAGGTTAGATAAAGAAATTGCACAAGAAATGAAAAGACAAATAATTATCAAAGAACGAGCTAGAAAAAAGATTTTAAGTGAAATTAAAAGGGAGTATAATCAAAAAAAGATTAGAAGAACAACAAAACAAGAAGAAAGAGAGAAGGAAATTAAAAAAATAAGAAAATTAAGAGATAAGTTAGACTACGTTTTTGCTAAAAGAGAAAGTGAAGAAAAAGATATTAAAATGAATAAAAGGATTAGAGAATTAAAAATAATGGTTTCAGATCACTTCTTTAAAAGAAAACAACTAAGAAAGATATATAATAAAATGAAATATTCAGTTGATCCAATTCAACAAGTTAATAAACTTGTTGAACTCTACCACAAACAAAATAAAATGATGGGAATTCATTCAATCGATGATATCTATGGTGATATGAACAGCAATATCCCTCTTCTCAGAAAAGAAGAAAGAAAACTTCTTCGTCGTATGGGAATTAAAAAAAGGCAAACTATAGACTATGATGATGTTATTCCAACTCCTCCTAATGAAGACATTGATAGTCCAGAGGAAAAAATAACAAAATTAGAAAGGCAAGTAAATCAACAAAAATGGAAACGGTGTGGTTGTGAAGTGAATTACCGTAAGAACTTTTAATTGATGTTTTTTTTTTTAATAAATTAATATTCTTTTTTGATAACAAGTATTATTCTGAACTAGTTCTTTATTTATCATATTTCACTATTTTTTTATTTTTTATCTTCTTTATAGAAATATAAATAACAAGTATGAGAATTTGTTTATTTAGAGTATTGATGAGATTATTTTTGATAAGTAATTTATAAGAAAAGTATTATTTTCATAATTATATTATTTAAGAGTAGATAAATGAATTTATCAAAAGTGTCATTAGAAATATAATAGTAATTAAAATTAAATTCAAATCAGTTTGACTAGAAAGGGTTCTAACTCAAAAATAGTTTTTCAATCATTAGTAAGAACAAGTGTTATCTCCTAATATCATACAAATAAAACACTTTATCATTAAAATTTAAGTTCATAAAAAAGAAAGTAGTTAACTGTTTTTGTTGTTATTATTTTATTGTAAATTTGTTTAAATATATCAAAAAAAAAATTCTTTAAATTTTTATTTTTGTTTTATATAACAATTATTTAAATGAAAAATCAAAGAAGAAAAAAAAAGAAAAAAGATCAAAATATTTAGATCATATGACAACACCAATTGAAGAACTCATCAAAAATGCTATTGAAATCAAAGACATATTTACTGTTAAAGAAATGACAAGAATTATTGGGATACAAGCAAATCAAAGAAAAGAAATTTATCCATTGTTATTAGGTATAAGAGAAGGAATAAAACTAAATATGGAAAAGGTTGAAGAAGTAGACGAATTTCTTCCTTTCTATACTCCAGTTTTTTCATCGAACCTTTCTGAGATTATGAAAAGCCTTGCTCTTATAATTGGTAATCTTCAAGGAGATAAAACAGCACTTGCACAAGTAGCTTTGCCATTGTTATCACTTGACTTAGAAACAGATAAAATTTGTTCACTTGTTGATAAAATTGTCAATTTGTACATTCCATTAATTAAAAAAGAAAACAAAGAAGTTGTTGAAGGGATATGTGTTATCTTCAATATGATTATTCAATACCATTGTCCAGAATTAATTAAGAAATTTACAGAAGTAAAAGTTGATTTAAAAAAATTTGTAGTTAATGAAATCTGTATGTTATGTCTCCCATTAATAGAATCAGTCCAAGGAAAGTTACAATTAATCGATCAGTTATTACTCTCTTCTGATCAAATGCTTCATTTTTATGTATTAATTTCACATGTTATTTTGTTAAAAGATGTTTTATTAAAAGCTCCTTCAGCTGAAGCAGTTATTAGTGGAATTAATTCTAAAATTCCAGAAGATGAAATAAAGAAAGTAGTTGGGTTTGCTAAGGCTCTTGTCAGTAATACACCAATTTCAATAACCAAACAATTATTTGCTTGTATTACGAATTCTCCTCAATACCAGAGATGGGTTTATTCAACCATTACCACAGGAAATGTTGCTATTGTATCTCCAAAAGATATTTTTGCTGATAAAAATAATAGAGGATTTTCACTATTTCTTATTGATGGAAGAAAGAGAGAGATGTACCTTAGTGGAACTATTCCAGGAGCCATCAATATTGATGCTAGCTCAATTCAAAGTGAACCCGAAAATATTGAGAAATTTATCAAAGATATTGAAAGTCTTAAGAAAAGTAACACCCACATAGTTGTATTTGGAAATACTGACCATAGAGATACTATAGAACAAATTCAACAAATAATGATTTGGTTAATAAAAAATGGATTCAGACATGTTTCAGAGTTGCATAATGGATTTACTGGATATCATTATTTATTTGATAATGAAAAAGGATTCCCTGTAGAAAACCATTCGCTTACAAATTGTAGTATTTGTAGAAAACAAGGAGTAGAAGGAGTTAACAATTTGATTAGAGCTACCGAGAGTGTTGGAACAAAAGCATTTGAGTTTGCTAAAGGTTGGTTTGGAACAGCTGTTGCCTCTATGACAGTCAAAGACAGTAGTGATGTAAAAGACGTAAAAGATATCCAACAAGAAAGTATAAAAACAGAAACAAAAGAGGTAATTCAACCTAAACAAGAAACTACTCAAGTTCAAAAAGAAGAAAAGAGGGTTGAGGGTAATAAGGAAGAGAGTGATTATTATGAAGAGTTAATGAAAACAGAATTTCATATAAGTGGTGAAATTATTGGTGATAAGAACGAAAGTGTTATTATTATTGTAACCAATAGAGAGATGATTTTGATTAATGAAATTGATGGAAAGTATCAATTAATTAAAAAAATTCCATTGGTATTATTAAAGAAAGTCTCAATGAAAAAAGCAACATCAGATGTTATTACTTTCAATGGTGTTCCACCTCATTTACCACTTACTATTAAATCAGAAAATGCTCAGTCCTTCTTACAATTCTTGAAAAGCAAATCAGCAAAAAAAGAAAATAAGAAGACTGAATAATTAACTACAACTAACTAAATATTTTAATTAGTAAAAAAACTAACTGAAGGTTTCTTTTTTTTTAGATTTCTAATTCAATACTTTTAATTTGTAAGAGAGATAAATATATTCAAAGTCTCTATTTTTATATCTTAACTTCTTTAAAAAAATTTCATCAGAAATAAACAATTGTTTCATTTATTAACATTAAAAAACGTTTTCATTCTTCATTTTCTTATTTAGAGGAAATATCTTCAAAAAACAGTTTTATCATTTTTAAATCAAAACTTTTATTTTTTAATACCATGTAATAGTCAACATCATCTTTTAATAAGTACTCTTTCAAGTATTTTTTTAACACTCTTTCTTCTTTAAATATTCTTTTCAACTTATTCTCTTATCAGTTCTCTTAACTATTTACAAATTCTACTCTATATTCTTTTATATTCTCTTTTAATAGTATTATATCACTTGTTCATTTTTTTTTTTTTATCTTTCTTTATAAAATACGAACCAACATTATTAATTCAATTGGTATTGATTTTTCTTACTTCTTATTCTATGTCTTAATTTCTTTTTATTATCATATAATCTAATTAACACTTTGTTCATTCTTTTTCCATCTTTTTATTATATTATTATCAACTCTATCCATTTTTCTTAAATCAATTTTCATTATTGACTTCATTCTATTGAAATTGTGGTGTAAAAAATATTCATTTGCTTTATGATTAGTATTTTTTGATATATCTTTTCATTATCATTTATTTTCTTCTTTTCAACAATCAATTATTTCTACAAAATTTTTTTATTTTTATTTCTAATAATACAAACTATAATAACCAAACATTCTGTATTTGTTTTCACTTCTTTAACTTCAAAATATTTAAATTTAGACTCTAATCAAAAGTAACTAATTTATAATAATTTTATAAAATTTATATCACACCAGTTATTAAATTAGTATAATCATTAGATATTTTTTAACTATTTAAATTCTCGTAATCATAAATCTTTTTCATCATTTTTATATTCTGTTTATTTTATTTTTTCAATTATCTCAATGTGTAATATTTAAATTAGTAGTGTTATAATATATACAATGTATTGATTTAACACTGGTTATATTTATTATTCTTCATATGTTAATTATCTATTTAATATTTATATTATTTATCATAATTTTTAAGATGAGATATTGTATTTATAGTGAATAGATAATTCACCAAAAAATGAAGTTATTGTATTACATAATGTAACAATATATTTATATAAGATTATTGAAATTATTTAGATATCGTTGATATAGTTTTATCTATTGGTTAGAATATGGATAATTATAAATTATTTCAAATAAATTCTTTTTAGTATTTTTTAATTATTTGAAGCATACCATGAAATAGTTGATAGAAATATTAATTTTAATAGAAACAATATTTTGTGTATATGTTGATGAATATAAAACAATCATATTTCTCATTAATTTTATTTTCTTTTGTAGTTTTGATATTTTACTAATTTAGGTGAACCATTTCATTTCTATTTTTTTTTCATTTATTGATTATTGAATTGATTTATTGTTTTAATTGTTTATCATATCTACTTATTATTTGTTAATTAAATGTTTATCATTTTATTTTTGTTTGTTTAATTTCTATTTGATATTTTATCAATTTCAATTCTAATTATTATTTCTAATATTCTTATTCTTCTATTTCAATTCTATATAATTACATTTTGTAAAAATAAAATATATTTTATATTCATTTTATCATTTTATTTCAATTTATCTACTTATATTATTTATTATTTATTCTATTCATTTATTAAATTATTATGTTTATTCTTTATTTTATATGTTTATTATCATTTTCTTCTTAATAATAAAATTTGTTAAAATATCTTGTTTATTTTAATGTGTTGTTAAATATTTCTTGATTCCTTCTGGTGTTGGTTCAATTGTATCTTTCCCTGCTTTCCAATTGATTGGACAAACTGCTCCATGTTTATCACTAAATTGAATTGCTTTAACTATTCTAATAGTTTCTTCTGTTGATCTTCCAATTCCATCATCATTCATTTGAATGTATCTTACTTTTCCTTTATCATCAATAATGACATATCCTCTTCTTGAAACTCCTGTTTCTACATTTAACATTCCATATTTAATTGAAATACATCTTTTAATATCTGATACTAATGGGAATCCTAATTTTCCTACTCCTCCTTTACTTTTATCTGCTTCACACCATGCTTGATGACAATAAACTGAATCAACACTCACTCCAATAACTTCACAATTGATTTCTTTCAATTGTCCTGCAACTTCACTATATCCAATCATTTCTGTTGGACAAACAAATGTCCAATCCAATGGATAAAATAATAACACAACATATTTCCCTTTATATTCATTAATATCAATTTCTTTGATTGAACCACATGGACAATATGCTTGTGCTTTAAATTCTGGTGCTTCTTTTCCAATTTGTGCTTTTTCAAATGTATTCATAAATTTCTTAAATGCTTTAATTCTTGGACAACAACATTCTTTCTTACAATACTCTTTACAACAATACTCTTTACAACATTCTTTCTCTTGACATTCTTTCTTACAACATTCTTTTTGTTGATTACAGGACATTTAACTGTTTGAAATGATGAGATTGTGATGATGAGATGTTTAAATAACAAATGAACTACCAAAACCATCTTTACATAATTAAAATAAGAATGTCATCATCATCACATGTGCATTCTTATCATTCTGTGATTTATTCATCTTTCTTTCATCTTATAATGAACGAACTGGTAAATAGAAAACAAAAATGACAAGATAAAAAAGAAATCGGAGATACACAAAATCACTCATTCGAAATGGTTCTATTGAAGAATATGATGAAGAGAAAGATGGGTGTATTAGTACAAAACATCAATAAGAAACAAAGAAACAGAGATAAAAGAGAAAACAAAATAAGAAGAGAAGTGAATATTAGAATAAGAGATAAAAGATAAATAGAAAAAGAATAAATAAGAAGAAAGATAAAAGAGAACATACAAAACATAAAGAAATAAAAAGTGATAAAAGAATGATAAAACATAAAGAAAAGAAGAATAAACAATTAACAACAATAATCAAAATATCAATAGAAATCAAAAATCATAATAGAAATGATAATATAAATTAATATAATTATATTTCAACATATTTATTATTAAATGAATATAATAATGATAAATAAGAATATAAATGAAATATAAAGAATAATAAATAAGAAAATAGAAGTGTTTAAATATTTAAATAATAAAATATAACTTCAAATTGATTAAATCATAAATTAAAACATACGAATTAAATAATCAAAATAGAAATAAAACACAAAGATACAAATAAGAAATGATTAATAATGATTAATTAACATAAATTAAAAGAAAATAATAAAAATACAAAATATAAATAATAAATAAATGAAATAAATAATACTTTTATATTTAACATACCATTCATTATATTCAGTTTATATATAGGCCAAGGCCTTGTGTTAGATAGGTCTTATTGAATAGACTATAAGAGAACGACATCACCTTTTAGTTGTAAATGCACCTAAACGAACAGGGTCACAGTAGCACAGCGAATGGGAGAGTGAGTGTGTTGCCCTTTATGATTAAAATAGTGGGTGTAGTGATTACAAGGTCTTAAAAATTTATATTAATTAATTATAATTAGATGTATTTATGATAACTGATCATGATATCATTAGACTGTGATTGTAACATCAGCAGTTACAAAAAATTTACTATATTACTTATTGTTCACATATTTTATAGTCTAATTCACGTATGAATTCTGGAATTCAATGGAATTAAACATAATCTGTTGAGTTGATCAACATAAAGTAAATTATTAGTTTAATAATAAACTATACTAACATTTAATAACACTACCATCTAGATATGGTTTACCATTAAGAGATGTACGGAACACCATCCAATAGAATATCTGATATATTTGAAGAAGAGACATTATTAGAAGAAGAAAATGTTACATTAAAGGATGTTAGTAATTTATTAAAAGACGTTATAAAATTAACAGAATCTGTGTATATTTTAGGCGGTGGAGTAAGTATGTCCTTTGGAGACAACCTTTAACCACTCTTAGTAAAACGCTTAATACTCATTTAGAAGTAATAGATACACTTAAAAAGGAATAAAGAAGTTTCAAAAGAAGAACTGACTTATTATAAGTCGTTTAAAAGAAGAAAATAAAGATAAAGAATTAGTAAATAAAGTAAAAGAAAGACAAAACCAACTAGAAGAAAGATGGAATTATTATAATTCAATTAATTGAATTTATTTAAGTTTAATTTTATTTTTAGAAAATGTTATTTAATTTAATTTTTGTTATTTTTTCTAAAAATAATTTGTTATTTAAACACAAAGAATAAAAATCATTCAGTTAGATTGATTAATGTCATCCATATATCGTTTGCTATAGATAATATGAAATACAGATAATAATATAGTTGAATGGGTACATTATCAGTAATATCAAATAAAGATTTAACATAATATGTAACCTCTTGTCATGGATTAAGAAAACAATAGTATGACCTAACCTAAATAATAGTGCATATAATGTTACTCTATTAGTGTCTTCAGTGATTGTTTGTAAATAGATTTTAGTTTGTTCAATTATATCATCTGATGATTTCTTGAGTATGGTCTTCTAATATATTGTCCATTGAATGCTACTTACATTGGTAAGAATGTTTAAGAAACACATTAACTGTCTCTATGAGGTAATAAAATTGTTTGTCAAACTATAAGTATAATAAAAGTTTAATTTAATAAATTTAGAAATTGTCTCTTTTGTCTATCTTATTGTTTGGTTGTCTAATTAGATGTTTATTAAATCTTGGTATTTAAATAGGTGAGAATGGAGTGATATACAACAATGACGGATAATGAATATAGAATTGATAATACAAGTTTGAGACTATTAATATTATTATTTAAAAGATTACTTTAATGAGTTCGACGTTCTAAAGGATTTTACTAGATTTCATAGAATGCTTTAAGAGAGAACAAAATATTATTTGATGATGAAAAATTTAATTGAGTATAGAATATGAATTAAGAGTGATGGTTGTATTATATGAAATTACATCAAGTATTAGAGAAAAATTTAATGAAATAATGTTAGCTTTCGATAAAAAAATTTTATGAAAGAGAACAAGAGAAGATTAGAGGTTATAAAGATTTAGAGCAGAAGTCTAAATTACCTAAAGAAAATAATTAATTGAGTTCTCTTTATTATTATTACTTTGTTTAATTAATAAAATTAAATAAAAATTCATGATTAGTTAATCATTAGTAAAATAAGAGTCTTTAAAGTCTACAATGAGTTCATTGAGTCCATTTAATTGCCCATTGTCTTTATATGACTCAAATAAACATATAATGTAAAAATATGAAGTGTCATTATAAATATGATGAATTTCTCCAAATTGTCATATAAAATAAATAATCGAGTAAATAAAGTATTAGTATCGAAATCCAACTTGTCATTATCAAGAAAAACATTACATGTTTCGTTGATTTCTTCAAGGAGGACTGATAAAAGATTGTGAATTATCTAAAGTAAAAAAGGTTTAACTCTAATAAATCGAAGAGGTTACCTGTAATACAGTAAGACAGACAAACAAGAAAATATATAATTAAATTAATTAAATAATTTAAAAGAGACAATTTGACAGATAAAAAATGAGGTTCTAGTTAAAACAAAAGGAGGAAATAGTTAGAATAATTTATCCAAATTTAATGTCACAAAATAAGAGTTGCTACTATGAATTTAAGGACATGCACGGCTTTGTTACAATTAATGTAAAAGATGATTACCCACCAAATAAGAAAGTGATTGGGACCTTAACAGAACAGTGGCGTAGCAGTAAAAGAAAAAATCTCTAATTAAATGTAGATTAGTAAGACGACAAGGGTGAGGGGAAAAATAGACGTACAAACGTATTTTTTGAACTCGACAGTATTGATCATGTAAGAAAAAGACCTCTGGTTCAGTTTAATGATGAGCAACTTCTATTCCACTTCAAAAAGGTAACAGAAAATAAAAATTATGATGGTTCATATAAAGGATATTGGATATCTAAAAAATCAGGAAGAAGGACATCCAGATAGTGGAGCGATATTCGAAGAAGGTAAAATAAACAGTAATAGATGCAGATTATGAGACTTAGATTAAGAAAGGTGCTTAGACTAAATGATTTAGATGAGGTACATGCTTATTTAAAAAATATAGTGTAAAAGGTTATATTAATAATATCCAAAATTGATTCTATGTGTATTCAAGAACATTGTATAGACACTTATAATAGAATTAAAATTAAATTAAAAACATGAATAGAAGATAACCCGGTTGTAAAAATAGTAGAATTTGGTTTAATATGCTTTAAATGGAAAATTAAAAGAATAAAAACTTTAGTTATGTTAGTGTATAAATGGGTAATACAGACTTCATAAATGATTTACTAAAAGGTTTCAAAGTCGATGAATTTAGATGACTCCTCATCCCTAATGGACATAATGAAGATATAAAATATGATATTAGATTATTTGATGGTGCTAACCTAATGATATGACAGGCCAAATTTAATCATTAATTATAGAGTTGAACAAATTACTATTACTATTAAATATTCAAAGCTAGAATAACATCGATACCACCAATATTAGTACTCAAACCAGGTAGTTGGAAAGCACTTCAACTGATGGCCAAAGATTATGAAGATTTTGATTGGTTAGAAAAGAACTCTGACGTATTAAAAACAAAAGAGAAACCATTCAAGGACCCAATCCAAAAGTTAAATTACTAAAAGATAAAAATAAATATGTCAGTTTAGATCCAAAATTAGTTGAAATTCTCTTAGAGAATGAAGAAGAATTGGAAAATAATACAATGAACATTAAGTAATACATTAGAAGAAGTATAACAAGCGCCTCCGATAGTTATAGAAGATAACCAATTATCAGAAGAACCAATAAAAAGACGAATGACCAAAGATGAAGAAGTAAAAAAGAGATTCTTCGACATTAATAAAAATAAAATTATAGAAAGAGATGGAAATAAATATATTACTACCCAAAGTGTAAGGAAATAGAAATATCCAATGAAGATAATGAAGAAGATGAAGAACTTTCTGACTTAATAAACAACTAATCAAGTATAAATAAATAAAAGTCTTTCAAAATAGAAAGAGGAATTAATTATGTTCGAACTCAGCATAAAAAGAGATAATTTTAATTAAATATTTAAACACTAATTTATCGTTCTATCATATTCAATGAGTACCACATTAGATGGTTATGTTAAAAAAGTAAGTAAAACTCCTCGATGGAGAATGAATAAGATTAAAGGAATGGAGACATTAAAACAAATTACTAAAGCGATAATTCAAGAAGAAGATGAATTATTATCTGATGAACTTAGAGTAGCTTATTGGAAATTAGTTTATAAATTAGTAAATAAATTAAGGTTCAATATATATATATTCTACAAATCCAACCTATAGTCCAAAAACAATAGATGAAAATAGGGGACAAGAGTTGATTAGAAATTTACAGAAAATAAGAGAAAGAAAAAGAATTTAAAGCTAGAGATTAAAATAAGAGAGTTTAAGGAAAGAAGAAGAGAAAGGAATTCAATTCATGCAAGAAGTAGTAGATAAAATAATGGAAGAAATAGATGATGAAGAAACAAGTAATGATTCAGTAAAATTTATAGAGGATACCTCCAGTAATGAAATTACTGACAAAGGTTTTTTAACCAAATAAAGGATGTCATTTATGACAGAAAATAAAGGAAAGAGACTAAGCCTAAAAAGAATAGAGATTAATTATTCTTTCTTATTTAACTTGGATAGCAACTTTAATTAATTTAATTTATTTTTCGGTTTAAATTCTTTTAAGAAAGATATACGTTGTATACTATCTCAAGTATTCATGAATATGGAACACTTCATTGTATATATACATATACTATATATAATATATCTTATTATATCCATTAATTATATAATGATAGAATATCTAATATACTTTATACAGTACTTCACTATATATAATTAACATAAATATACCTATATCATAATTAGAGTATTATACTTAATCGTTTTCTCATGATTATAAATCATAATATATGATGAAAATGCTGATTGCATCTTCATCATCATAGAGAAATTTATTATGAAATTTCTAAAATATTGAGGAATGCTCTAATGAATTTCGATATAGATTAACCAGATAAATAAATACTTACGATATTAATGTAATTAATACAATAAATGCAAGGAACATATAACAGTAACGAAGATACAATACATAATAGCGTTCTTCATAATGAATGATATCCTCTTTTTATCTTAAAATTTAAATCATGAAGATGAGGCTCACCGTAACGAAGTGGATGGGAAGAATTCAATTCAATTTTATGACAAAAAAAACAGAGGATAGAATGACAAAAAATAAACAAAAATATTTTGTTATTCATTAAATTAATCATTCTTTTATTGTAATTTATAGTAATTATATAATATTAATATAGTAAAAGATATGAGGTTGAACTTATTGTCACAAATATTTTAATTTTCAATATCCGCATGATATGGATTTTATTCATAATGAACAGATTGAGTAGAGCATGTCCAAAGAAAAGTTAAGTAAACTGATAGGAATAATACTATTTTTGTATTTAATGAGTATACCCTTGATATACTCACACATCATATGAATTGTTTTAGTGCAAATGAGAGAGTGAAAACAATCTCTTGGAAAATATATCTGCTGAGGAGTTTATTTATTATTACTATTATTCTGATTTAGGTACTTCGAAAGAATGACTGAACTGTTGTATTAACCCTAAAAAGAAATTATATGTAGAACAAGAACCAAAAATGATAGAATAAAACTGTTGGAAAGAAAATAGCAGGAATAGGAGGTAAATTATCTAAAACAACAAGTACAGTAGTATCTAAAATACTACCAATATCAAAAACAATAACATCAATAATACCTGGTGGACAAATGATTGAAATGGTACTTGATAGACTCCCTAAATGGTATGAAACAAATGGAAAAACACTTACAGAAATAAGTGAAGGAAAGAAAATAAAAGATGTTATTAAAAATTATGGAAAAACACTTTATAATGATGTTATTTTAAATAAAGATAATACAAATCATTATAATTTATCATCATTATCTCCTTTTGAACAACAAAAATTAACAAAATAAAGAAAAAGAAGAATCAATTAATAATTGAGAGGTCATTAGAATTTAACTGTTCTTTTAAACTCTTCAAGAGTCTTTACCTTAAAGTCCCTTTCTATAACAAAGTGAGGACCATACTTTGATAAGTCAAAGGTATAGGATTGCCTGCATATAAATATTCATATAAGGCAATCACATCCCTTTTGAACTTCTCATTGGCTGTGCCAATGATTACATCCTTAGGGATTCCTTTCATTCTTATCAAATAATCAATGTCCCCATCTTCATTGGTGAGGACATCAAGGTAAGACTTCTTACCTAGAAAGATAGACTTAATTGCCCAACTTTCTTTTCCATTCACTGGTGGGAAGTCAGAATGGAATTGACCTATGTCATTTCCCACTAATTCACTATTATATTTGATATAATAGGATTCTCTCGATTGAACTAATTTATCTTTTTCAATATGTATACTAT
>NW_001854379.1:0-1394 GCF_000209125.1 Entamoeba dispar SAW760
TTCTATCATTGATGAATACATTATATGATGACTTCGTGTGTTTAAATCTTTTCAATACCATTAGATTATTCCATTCATGCTTCTTATATTTAGAGACTGTTTGTTCTTGTACTTCTGGATTATTATCTAGGTTAATAAAATAAATTGTGAAATAGTGTTTATTGTTACCCAACTAAGACAAGTACTTCATCAAAACTACATTCTCCTAAAATTTTGAAAGAAGTTATATTGTCTTAGTTTCTTAATGCTCTTTGTTATACCATTGAATGACAATCTAAATGAATTTACTTGTTCTGTTCTTGTCTATTAGTTGATGGTTTGATATCCTCTTTTTGGCTTTTATTTTTATGTAACTCATTTTGTTTCTTTTGTTGTATTGAACAAAAAATAAAAATCAACAAAACAATTTATTTATAAATGATTATAATATATAAACTAATAAATTATAGTAAATCAATATAAGTTTTATCTCAAGATCTCAAAACCATATTTTATTGGATTTAATGAGAACACTCTTATTTGTTTTACTTGCTATGTTCCTTGCTGTTCATGCAGAAGAGGAAAATTTTGAATTGGAGAATGACTTTCAAAGTGGTGAAGAGTATGAATTAGAAAACAATGATGAATTAGAAAACAATGATGAATTAGATGAAGATGAATTTGAATTAGAAGAAGACGATGAAGATGAATTTGAATTAGAAGAAGACGATGAAGATGAAGGCAACGATGAAGATGATGATAATGATGAAGAAAACAACGAAGAAGATGATGAAGAAGATGATGAAGAAGATGATGAAGAAGATGATGATAATGATGATAATGATGAAGATAATGATGAAGATAATGATGAAGATAATGATGAAGATAATGATGAAGATAATGATGAAGATAATGATGAAGATAATGATGAAGATAATGATGAAGATAATGATGAAGATAATGATGAAGATAATGATGAAGATAATGATGAAGATAATGATGACGACGATGATGACGACGATGATGACGATGATGATGATGATGACGATGATGATGACGATGATGATGACGATGATGATGACGATGATGATGACGATGATGATGACGATGATGATGACGATGATGACGATGATGATGACGATGATGATGATGATGACGATGATGATGATGATGATGACGATGATGATGATGATGATGATGATGACGATGATGACGAGTATGAACTTCAAGCCAAACTTCCATATTACTATGACCCACTTTATGGATATGGTCTTGGTTATTATGGGTTTAAGAATTTCCTTCCACTTGCATATTTAATGAACTACTATTATCCAGTGAGAAACTATTATTCAGCTGCTATGTCGTATTATCCACATCACTAAATTGGATGTCTTATGAGTGCTGTAATTTAGTTG
>NW_001854378.1:0-1785 GCF_000209125.1 Entamoeba dispar SAW760
ACATAAAATATTATATAATATTCATATAACATATATGATTGAATAATTTACATCATTAAATTATACACTTTTATTTCATATTTCTCATTTTTCAATAAAAATACACATTTTATTTTCTTCTTTATTTTCTTCTTTTATCATCTCTTTGGTTTTATTACTTTTTATCTTCTTTTTATCTTTTCTACTTTCTATTTTTATTCTTTATTCTTCTTCATCTTTCTTTTTATTCTTTTATATCTTTCTCTTCCTTTTTTCTATTATTTCATTTTTTTGTTGCTATTTAAAATAAGTGTGAAATGATATTTAAAAACACAATATCAACAATCAAACAACTTACAACGAAGATGTTATGATATTCACAAAATAAGTATTATAAATAAACAAGATAATCATCAAAACCACTTTCATTAAATAATATACAACTTGGAAATGCATTAAAATATATTAATCTTACTTCTGATAAATTAGACAAACTCCATTCTTCTTTTAATAATTTTGTTGATACTCAAAAT
Organism: Entamoeba dispar SAW760; assembly: GCF_000209125.1. NCBI lineage: Eukaryota > Evosea > Mastigamoebida > Endamoebidae > Entamoeba > Entamoeba dispar. Next base: position 513 of record NW_001854378.1, read on the forward strand.
TTAACAGATAAAATTGAATTAATTAAACAATAACTGAGTGCATTGATAAAAATTAATGAAGTATCAAATAATTTTATCAATTTACTTAAACTTAAAAAATTATTGAAAAATGAATAGTTATTTGATAAAAATGATATTAATGAATGTTTATGAATTATTGTTATAGAAGATAACAATTATGTTGTTGATCTAGGAATTAATTCTGAATATAAAACTAATCATAAAATATATGAAATAGAGAAAGTATAAAATTATAATGAAGAATGAATGAAGAAGTTATTATTCAAATAATAAGAAAAGAAGAAATTGAAGAATGTTACAATGATAAATTGAATTAATTTAATGGTTTTATTCATATTTTATTGTTTTCAAATAAATGATAACGAAAATAAAAAGAAATAAAAAACAACAACGAATAAATAGTTATAATATTCTTATTAATTATTCAGTTGTATAATGTGAACATTAGCCATAAATTAAAATATCAATACTTACTAAATTTACATTATCATCACTGAAATATTCTACATTATTCATTTTTATTTTATTAAAATGATTATAATAAATTAATATTCATATATTCTTTATTTTATTTATTAAAATAACATAAGATTATTGTGTTTGTTCAAAAACTATTTAATATCATTTTAAGTCGATAAAATGTATTTCTATTCTTTTCTTCTTCTATTTCTTTTATTTTATTAAACTAAATTGTTATTTTAAATAATCCTTCTTCAATTAGAGAATTATCATCATTATTCAAATTATTAATCTGTTGTTGATATAATCATTTTTATATCCTGAATCACAATATGCCATAATGCATTTTGTACTCCATTCTCCTTTATCTCTACATTCATATCTTCCATGTTTTATATTAATTTCTTTATCACATTTTCATCTCTTTTAACCATTCTTTTATTATTTGGATTACATTTTGTTTTATTTTCTTTCTTCTTCATTTTCTTCTATATTGTATGAGAATTATTAAATATTCACTCTTTCATCTATCATATCTGTTAAAAATTCTCTTGGTATTGTTTCATCATATTCATAATTAAATCTGTACGTTTCTCTAACAGTTAATCTTAATTCATATCCGTATTCTTTTAATTTATTATTTGAATCTATTTCAGTAATATTAGGAATATCATTAGATGGTAATAATTCTAATTCAAATTCTTCATCTTTTCCATATGAATCACATCAAATCATACAGAATAGATCTCACATTCTTTTAATCATTTGTACCATGACATTTGTTGGTTTTCTT
>NW_001854377.1:0-1583 GCF_000209125.1 Entamoeba dispar SAW760
ATGTGATTCGTATATCTTTCTTTATTATTATTTGTTATTCATGTTAGTGATGAGGATGATAAAAGAAATGAATGAATATGAAGATAACATTATTAATTACATGAAAACAAAACAATAACCAATCAACATCATTTAATTAAAGAATAAAATGATAATAAGCCAACTAAATAATGAGAAAGTAATAATAAATGATAATAAACAAAGAATAAGTGAATAAAGTAGAAATAGAAAGAAGTATTAAAGAATGGATAAATAAGAATGAAACAGAGATATGATAATAAAGAAAACAAGAATTGATAAGAATATAAAACAAATATAAAACCATAAAATAATAATAAAATTGAATAGTAAAAGAATAGTAAAAGAATAATAACAAAGGTTAGAAAAAGGTATTTAAACAGAAAAAAAGAAAGAAATAAACATACAAACTGTTTTACGTAATAATATAACCAATTCATTTTATAAATGGTTGGGAAACAACTATTACAAGAAGACAGATATAGTTTATGGTAGTATTCTAGAAATACTATATTTAAAGTATCTAATAGAATAATAAATAAAGATAAATAATAATAAATAGAAAAGAAATAAAATATAAAGAAATTAAAGAATAGAAAGAATAAAATAAGAATACAAAGAATAAAAAAAATAGAAAGAAAGAGAATAAAAGAAAAGATAATAAGAATAATAAAGAAATAATTTAAATTTTAATTCAAATAATTATAATTATCATTTCATTTTACTTTTTACTTAATTATTATTATTTTATTTCATTAATATGTTTTAATTAATGTTTTTATAATTTGATAATTTTATTTCATTTATTTATTTTCATCATATAACGAACAATATAATAACTAGTTATTAATTTTTATTCATTCTTTTCATTCAATTCTTTTCTGTCATTTATTTATTACATTCTTCAATTTCATTATGATTCAAATGTATTATTTCAGAAACACTACACACTATCATTAAAATGAAATCAAAATTTAAACCATCAATTATCATCTGATAATAACAATATATTTAGTAATATATTCAACATTCAATATTATAATGATTTGTGTTGGTTATTATTTAATAAGAAATGATATGATTGAATATTGAAGAATGTTATTTGATTCAAATAGTTGTTGTTTATTATGATGAAATATTATTTATTAATGATAGTTTAAAATTGGATATGAGATATTATCAATAATTAAATTGATTCCGCTGATAATTGTTGATATTAATAAAAATGAAACACAACCATAATGATATTGATGTATTCTTCTTAAAATAACATTGTAAACAATAACCAATTTCAATATCATTAATTTTAAATTAAAATTCAAATAACAAATTAAATGAAACATTTCAATTGAAAATAATTGAAAATACTTTAATTCATTAGAAATAAAGAATAATGAATAAACTAATTTATTCAATTCTCAACATGATGAAATATAAGTTATTAATCAAATCATATTTGATTAAATTTCATTCTTTCTTATTATTTAATAAAATAACACAATAAATCTGAGTATTTCAAATGAAATAAAATGAAACCAAATATGAATTACTTATGATTAGGTTTT
>NW_001854376.1:0-1023 GCF_000209125.1 Entamoeba dispar SAW760
TATATTTTTAATCTATTAAACTTATATATTCCTTTTATTATACTTTTAGTGTACACTCTATTCTTTTATATTATCTATACTATTTTATACTATTTTATACTATCTTATACTACTTATACTACTTATAGTGTTTTATACTATGTAACTACTACTTCCTTTCCTTATATTCTTACTATCCCTATTAACTTTATTACCTTTATTACCTTTACTACCTTTACTACCTTTTATTATCTTTACTTTTGATATATGTGTTCTAGATATCATCCACCTCTGTACTTATGTACTTATCTGATAATGGGCATATGGCGCAATGGAAACGCATCAGACTTCGGATCTGAGGATTGCAGGTTCGATCCCTGCTATGCTCGTCTTTTTATCTATAACTTATCCTTATATTATATATACACCTTTATCTATACTATTATACTTATCCTATTTATATTATATATACTATACACTATTCTATTTATACACTATACTTTATATACTATTATTATTTTTATTATTTATAGACTATACACTATTCTATTATCTATACTTTATACTTTATACTTTATAGACTATAGACTATAGACTATTATTATATTTATACTTTATATTTTATATTTTATACTTTATATTTTATATTTTATACTTTATACTTTATAGACTATTATTATATCTATACTTTATACACTATAACCTATTAATATAGATATACACTATTATTATATGTTTCCACTATTATTATATCTATTTTTGTTTTTATTCTATGTTATTGTTTGAATAGGGAACGTAGCTCAGTTGGTAGAGCGTAAGTCTCATAATCTTAAGGTCGTGAGTTCGATACTCACCGTTCCCACCTTTTTGTACATCTATATGACATCTATTACTATATTTTTACATCTATTAAACTTATATATTCCTTTTATTATACTTTTAGTGTACACTCTATTCTTTTATATTATCTATACTATTTTATACTATTTTATACTATCTATACTACTTATACTACTTATAGTGTTTTATACTATGTAACTACTA
>NW_001854375.1:0-2397 GCF_000209125.1 Entamoeba dispar SAW760
CATTTATTATTTCATATTATCCATATTCAAAAAGAGAAAGACTGAGAAGTATTATTAATTGATAGATCAATAAAAAAAGATTTGAGGATATTCTTAATAAGTAAGAACCATACATTAGATTGTGTGAATTTATTAAAATAAATAACACGAAAATACATCACTAATAATGATATTAAATCTTATTTATGTGATTTAACTCACCAAGATATATCATCAAAACATATTTGATTATATTAGAAATTCAACTTCTTTCACATAGATCCATATTTGTCCGTAGAAGAAAAAAGAGGATAACCTGATAAAAAACTTTAAAGGATTAAGTTAAAAGAACACAAGCATATTAAACAATGAAAAAAAAAACAAATACACATTGAAAAATTAAGAAATTAATATGTTTAAATTCATAATTTTTAATAAACAATGCTGATTTATCCAATATCTTGATTCAAAGAAACAAATAATCATTGTAGATGAAACATTAATTTACCAATAATTTATTTATTAATTATTTCATTTAATATACCAGAGAAAAGGATTTGTTACAACTGAATTATTTTTATGTTTGATGAAACGTATTCTCATTCTTGAAATAAATGAAAAGAATTTCAATGAATGAGTATGTCATTGTTCTCATGGATTCATTTACTGGGCGTATTTCTGTTGAGCCACAAAAAAAATACACAAGAAAATAAAATTATTTTTCATCTCCTCATTCATCTTACATTTCTCATTCCCTTAAAATGAACTTTTCTCTTCTCAAAAGTGTTTGCTTATTTTATTTTATTTTATATTATTATTATTATTATTATTATTATTATTATTATTATTATTATTCTATTTACTAATTTAGATAAACTTATTAAAACTAAAATACTACCTCATATTATTACAACAACAATTACCAAGTAGTTCATTAAATCATTAACAACCTCTTGAAAATGTACAAAAGAAGAAGTCAATGAAAAAAAATTCTTAAATATTCTCATTATTAATACATTCACAAAATGACATTTTAATTTTATGCTAAATTCTTCATTTCTAACTATTTTAAATTCTATAATTTCTTCTTGAATTCGTGCTGATTTAAGGTATAGTACCATATCTGATTTTGATAGAATTTGTTTTTTATAATATTTAACAATCAATGAAACGTGTAAATTGAATTTGATATTCAATCACTTATTATTCATGTTGAATTGAAAAATTAGATAAAAGGATATCAAGTGAATATAATTTGAATGAATAAATGATAAAATAATCAATTTAAAATAAATAACAAGCATTTGAATGATATTATAAATAAAAATGAATACAAATATAATAATTTAATTTCATTTATTCGTCATTCATATTTAATATATTTAAATACTATTACACATTAAAAAAAAAATGCAAAAAGATAAAAGAAATAAGAAATATAAAATGAATAACAATACAAATATCCAACAAAACACAAGATACGTATTAAAATGAAAATAAAAAGAAAAAAAAGAAAGGATCTAATGACAGATATAAAATAGTAAGAAAAATAAAAAAGAAATAAGTAAAGAAGAAGGAATGAAAACATAAATAAAGGAAGAAAATAAAAATAAGAAATAGAAAGAACAAAGAACAAACTATAAAGAACAGTAAATAAAAGATAAAAAGACATCTCAATAAAAGTTTAAACAATTGAATAATTCTTAACAAAAAGAATTTAAAAAATATCTTCAGAAAACAAAAAATAAAGAACAGGAAAACCATAATAAGAAACCTAAAACACAATGATTCTGTATCAACAAATATAGAATAAATCAAGAAAATGTTCTAAAAGAATTAATAATTTCAGTTATGTAATTGTGCATGTATTTACTCTAATAGAACCCTTTTAGTATTGATAATCTTATCATGTGCATGACTTATTCCATTATAAAACTCTTTTAAATATAATTTGAAAACACTTCATTTCATTTCTTCTAACAGTTCTTTTATTATTTGTTTTTGATTTAAACTAACTATTCTATGTGTTGTCTTGCTATTCATCATTATATAATACTCTAATGAATCAGTTGTATATCATTTTTGTTGTTTATTTTAAATTTATTTCATGTGTTTGTTTTTACAAAATATACTTGAATTCATATTGTGTATTTGGTCACTTAAAATGAATTAATGAGATTTCTTGTTTAATCTAATGTGTCATATAATTTCCATGAAATTATTTATAATTAATTAAATTACTTTCACATAGAATATAAAATAATTAATTAACTCATTTATAACATGTTTTATTTATAATATTATTTGATTCTTGTTTAATACTAATTTTTATTTATTATCTCATCTACAATCGTTATTTTAAATAATATTGATAGTGTTTTATTCATTGGTAATTGTTTGTTTTTGTTTTACTATCAC
>NW_001854374.1:0-3494 GCF_000209125.1 Entamoeba dispar SAW760
CAATTTCAATTTAAATCAAATAATGGTACTCTATTCAGTTGTTCAGAATTTGGTCCTGTAATAGTTAAATAGTCTTATTCAATAAGAAAACATTTTTATTTTAATTCATTTTTTATTCTTCAATAATAAATATTTAAAATTATAAAACAATTTAATGTAAAAAGAATTCTTCTTATTCTTTTGGTTTAGGAACCACTTTTAAATCAAATGCATTCTCTCCTCCCCATCTGTATTGACAAACCGTTCCATTCTTCCATTTAACTTCAACCCATCCTTCATCACAAACATCGATAACTTCTCCAATTTGTCCTTCTCCTCCATCTTGATCTTTCCATTTCCAATCTCTTCCTCTAACAACACTTTTACCAATAACCCAACTAGTAGGTTTTTTAATTTGTTCTTCTAATGGTGGAATATCTCCTAAATCATCTACTATTTCAACTACTTTAACATCATAAGCTTTATCAACTCCCCACCTGTATCTATTCTCATTTCTACTTGACTCCCATTGTACTTTTACCCATCCATTACCTTTTACTCCCACTACTTTACCAAATGATCCAATTCCACCATCTTGGTCATCCCATTTCCAATCTTCTCCTCTTTGAACTCTTTTTCCAAGTAATTCTCCAAGAGGAAGATGTTTATCTCCTGTCTTTTCTACTTTTTCTGGCTCTTTAACTGTAGACAATGCTCCAATTATTTTTTGAGACTTGGTTTTACAGTCTTCGAGTTTTGTTTTTAAGTCTTCTTCATAAGATTTTAGATATTCAGTTCCTGCAACAACTGTAAGTGGAAGGATTTGAAGAAATACTTTTTCGGTTGCTTGACCTACTTGTTGGGCAAAATTCGTAACTGTTTCAATAAAAATTGCTTTAAAAGCGTCTTTTTGTTCTTGAGTTAATGACATAACTTTTTTAGTTCTCTTTATGAAATTATCATTTCTCCAATCTCATTTTTTATTTTATAACTTGTTTTTATCTCAAAATTGTTTTATGAATTTTAATGGCATATTATTAAGTTGATAACATCCACAGCCATATCACCATCTCCTCTTGTAACTTTCATTAACAAAAGTAAAGATATGTGCTATTAGGTGTTTATTATATTGTCATATATAACAAAATAACAATTTAAGAGATCAAAACAATTTAGTTGGTGTGAATTTAATCAAAAGTGGTGATGTGATAAGATTTTAAAGTTATAGTTTATTTTTTAATTTCAGAGTGAGGACTATATTTTTTTATTATGAACAAATTGAGAGATTGTTTTGGAAGGAAGAAAAATATAAAGATAGGTTTTTCATAATTGAGATACTCTTTCAAATTCTAAACATAAGGAAATTTCAAGCGGAGTTTAAAAATGTACAAAAGATCTGTTAAAGTTCAGTCTTACAAAAAATGGATTGGGCATTATTTGGTTATGTTGTTGCAACTTTTTTTATTTCAATTATTGGAGGGCTTATTCCATTTCTTATTAAACTAGTCAAAAATAAAACTATTGCTATTAGAGTTATTAATATTGCTTCAGTTGCTGCTTCGGGATTATTCCTTGGTGGTGGGATTTATCATATGTTAGCAGAAGGATTAGAAATGATGGAAGAATCAGGGTATTCATTTGGAGGATATCCTTTAGGATGGACATTGTTTGGTGTAACATTCTTTTTAATTTTCTTTGTTGACAGAGTGATTGTTCCTCATTCTCATGGTTCATTTGAAGATAGTGATAGTGAAGAGGATAACTATACTTTACTTCATAATGACGAACATCATTCTCATCATCAACATACAGCAGCAGATACATTCCAAGAGTGGACAACAATTGTTGTATTAGTTGTTGCACTCTCTATTCATTCATTCCTTGAAGGTCTTGGGTTGGGTTCTGCTAATAAATACTTAATGATTTTTGTTGCAATTGCTGCACATAAATGGGCAGATTCTGGACTTACTATTATTTATTTGATGAAGAAGATCAAACAATGGTGGGTTCTTCTAATTATTTTAATTATTTTCTCTTCATTTACACCACTTGGAGCTATCATTGGAAAATTTGTTATTGCATCATTAGATGATGAAAGTGTTTCATTATTAGTTCAAGGTATCTTCTGTTGTGTTGCTGCAGGTTCATTCTTCTTTGTTGCTATTGTTGAAATATTGTCTGAAGCATTTGAAGAGCATAACAATAAATATGTATTAGATAAATATCTAAAATTCGGATTGGCTTTCATTTTGTTTATTCTCATGTCATTGACTGTACTTCTTGAAGGAGAAGAAGGTGAGTCATCAGTATCTGAATAAAAACAATTGATTTTTGTTTAAAATATTTTTAGTATATATATACTTTAAATAAAATTACAATTTTAATTTTAATTCTTCTCTTTTAATTGTTGTATTCTCTTTTTCCTTTTCTTCAACTAATCTAAAAAGAAGAAATTATTATGAACTAAACATATAAGTAACTATAAAAATTATAACAAATTATATTGAATAATTATCTATGGATAGCAATAAGGAAAGAATAATAAAAGATTATTTAACTTTGATATAGTTGTATATGAGTATGGATTATGAAAATAGTATATTCTCTTTGAAGTATTTAAGAAAAAGTCAAGAAATAGAAGAGAAAAGAAAATATTAATATATTGATGAGAATGAGATTATATTTGATAATATCAAAAGAACAATGTATTAAATTAGAAAAAGAAGATTATTATACTAAAATGAAATTAATATTATGTAAATAAACAATAAACACGTATGAGAAGATAAAAAGAATAATATAAATATAAATATAAGAAGATAGAAAATGAGAAAAAGTAGAAGATGTGTAGTGACTGAGAAATAAAAAAAATGAAAAAGAAAGTAACAATAAATTAAGAAGATACAAGAAATGATAAAATGAATTGGAAAAAAAAAATAAATTGAAAAAAAATGATAAAGAAATATAAAAGAAAATAAAGAAATAAAAGATAAGATAATATAAAGATAAAATGAATATAAAAGAAACAGTATATGAAAATAGAATACAAAGATAGAAGTAATTATAAAAGAAAAAAAACAGATAATAAGAATATATAAGAATGGATAAATTGAATTAAAAATATGTTAATAAAATAAATGAAGGATACTAACACTTCTATTCATAGCAAAATAAATGAAATAAATAATAATTTTAATAACCGAATAATATTAAGTGATGAAGGAATGAAAAAAAGAAAATACTGAAATAAAGTATGAAAATAAAATAATAAAATATATAAAAAGAATCATAAGATTAGTTTAATTCATCAACAAATTAACCATTTTATTAATAGTGCTCACACATTTAACTAATGAAATAATTACTAATGAAATAAAAATAGAAATAAAATAATAGAGAATGATATGAAAACACAAATAAATAATGATAATATAAAAACACAAAAAGAAAATACAGAATTATTCATAAAATTCAATAAGTTATAATATAGAAATAATTAAAACACAAGAAATAAA
>NW_001854374.1:3594-9023 GCF_000209125.1 Entamoeba dispar SAW760
ATTATGTAATTAATTATTAAATAAAATATTAAATAATTCATAATGACTTTATTTTATTATCAAGTAAAATTATTTATAATTATCATATTAATTATAATTGATACATTTTATATATATGTTATTGAAATTAAATAATCAAATTAAAAGAAATATATGTTTAAAGATAAAATGTCAATAAATATATAAATAATAGATAAAATATCAATAAATGAAATAGAGAATATTAATAATAAAAAGAATATATAGAAAAAGAAATAATAGATAACAAAAAATAGAAGAGAAAATAGATAAAATTTATAATATATTAACATCAAAATCAAAGAATGATAAATAAAATAAACAATGAATATTCACCTCAATATAATAAATGAAATTATAAAATTATAATTATTTATTTACATCAATAATCAAACAAATAATCAAATGAATTATCATTTTAGAAAGAAATAATAAAAAGTAATGAAAGAAAGAACTGATAAAAGAAATAGAAAATAAATGAACAATATCACAATAAACGAATAAAAATCAACACATATTACAATATATAAAAGAATGAATTTATAAATAATAGTATTAATTTAAAGTATTAAATGAAATGAATATATCAAATATTAAAAAAAATACATAATATGTCATAATATGCGAAACAAGAAATGATAATTCAATAATGAAAAATACAAAAAAAATGGAAACAGTATACAAATGACATAACCTTTACATAAAATATATTATTTTTCATTTATTTACAATATGTAATTGAATCAATTTAACATTGTTAATGATATTAAAATCATTTTTCATTTCATTTTCAACATAAAAATAAAGTATTAATAAACAACATGGAACAATTTTATAAATATTATTCAATTAATTATATCTGAATTATGGTTTTAAAAGAATTTAAAAGAATAAATAAATACATTATATGAAGGAAAGAAAATGAGTGTTTCAATAAAAATAAATGGAAAGAAAATAAAAAACATATTTTTGGGATAATTAATGTAAAATATAGGAAAACAAATTTGTAATTAAAAATAAAAATAAGATTGAATAACAAATAAAATGGTTATTTTTTAGAGAGTAGGAATGTCTAATAGCTTTTATTTCATTTGAATAACAATGAATCGTTTTAGTGTGAAAAAAAAGTTTTTCCATAAAGGGTGTATGAGATTCTATTATATTTAAATGATTCTTCATAACAATATGAATTTGTTTTATCATTTTCCTTACAAATACGAATATCACTTTCAGTTCCCATTTTGAATAAATAATTATTTGATAGGTTATACAAATAAAATCCACCACGCTTGCATTGAATATCAAATTGTATCATTTTATCTAATCTTCAGTTTGACTCTAATGAAAATACAAATGTGTGTGGATCAGTTATAAAATAACAAACTTTATTAATTTTAGAATTAACATTACCAAAGTTTATTTCCATCTGTATCTTCAATAATAATTATGAGATTTTCTTTCTCCTACACTCTTACTCCAAATTCTGGTGTAGTATTATTCCAAGTATTAATATCTGAAGCAAATATAATATTTTTTACTCTTCTTTCTGTGCATCTTCTATTTGTTTAATTATTTTATTTGGTTTATCTTGTAGTACTTTATTTGTCAATGACGTTATTTCTCCTATTAACTTTTGTGTTTACTATTTTTAATTTATTTCGAGTTGATTTTATTGTTAACTTTGATTTTATGGAAAGCTAAAAAAATCAAACACCAATAAATATAATAATAAACAAATTCTATATTTTATAATACTTTAAATTATTATTTTAACTATTTATTTTATTTTGTTGTTTGTTAATACAATGAAAGACAAGTTTTTGCATGTCTACCAGAATGAATCTACTTTTAATGCTAATTATATAGTTCAATTGTTATATTTAACTACCCTTTTTTGTATTTTATAATTATCTACAACATTAGAACATGAATATTAAATTTAATAGTAATGAGTCAGTTGCTAACTTTATTAATTGTTTAAGAAGGATATAACAATGTTCTAAATGAATCAAATCAATGAAAATAAATTATTCCATCATTTTCTCTATCGTTTATTCAGAGTGATAAGATTGCTAACAACCAATTATGAATGAATGCTATTAATAACCAATTGGTTTGTTCAATAAAATTGGATTTGATCCAGTTCTAATTTTTTTCATATTCAAACCATATTAAATAGTATATCTTTTATTTAAATTCTGATTTAACATCAATAAAATATTATTTAAAATTAAATTTATTAATCAATCATATAAAGATGTTACAAAATGATATAATTCAATTCAGAAATGTTTATATTTTTTTATCAGAGCAAAAAGTTCTTGTGATTAAGTTTAATGCATCAAACAGAAATATTACAAAATGAATTTAAAGTATTAATGAACAAATTAATGATGAAAAGTGAAGTTAATGAAAATTAAGAAATGAAAAAATAACAGTTTAAAAATAATAATTAAGAAAATTTAATTAATTTCAAAATGATTTATTAATAATATTTAAACTATTTCATTTTAATTTTTTATTTAAATTATTAAATTATAATAATACTATTAAATACTACAAATTTGAGACTTTAACATTTTGAATTCTAAAATTCTTTGTTTCTTTTAATATTTTTATCTTCTTAAACTATCACTTGTGATATTGTGATATTGTTAAATTGTTAAAGAGAAATTATATATACTCCTTTCATTTTTAATAAACCAAATCATAAGAGAAGATAAAACTGTCTAGAAAACACTATAACTATACGCTTTAGTTTTTGTTCAAACATAATCAATTAAGTCATACAAAAACCTGAAACAATTAAAAAAGATATTCCTGGAAATACAACTCGATTTTAATGTTATAAAAATATAAAAAAATAGAAAGAACTAAAAAAGTTTAAAGAGAAATAAAAATTTAAGATGGAAGGAATGAAACGTTTCTTTTTTGGAAATGTACCACCAAAAGGAACAATACCACTTAATTCAAGTCCTAAAAAGAAAAACGATAACACAACACAAAAGAAAAGTTATAAAATTGATATAAAAAAAATGAAAGATGAACTTCAAGAATTAAGAGAAATGCTTCAAAGTAAAGGGATTGAAGAAAAAAGAGAGGCATTAAGAAAAATTGTGTTAGCAACAGCAGAAGGAAAAGACTGTTCATTTATGTTTATGGATGTTTTAAAAATTATTCAAACAAATGACGTCTCTTTAAAACAGTTAATTTATCTTTATATTTCAGCTTATGCAAGTACTGATGACCAACAAGCAATACTTGGAGTTAATTCATTAATCATTGATAGTAAACATCATGATGCACATGTACGTGGTTTAGCTCTTAGGACTATGGGAAATATTAGACTTCAAATGACTGCAGAATATTTTGTTCAACCATTATTAAATGGACTAGATGATAATGATCCATATGTACGTAGAAATGCAGTTCTTGGATTATTAAAACTTCTTCATATTCCAAATACTTCTATTGATCGTGAAGCAATAGAAAAGAAATTTGTATTATTACTTAATGACACAGATAGTTGTGTTGTAGCAAATGTTATTAATGCAATAAACGAATTACCTGAAATGCTTCATTTATTAAAATCTCCTGAGACTGTTAGTAAAATGATTGAACTAATAGATGGTGCTTCTGATTTTACTCAAGCTGTATTTATTAAATGTTTTACTAATTACATTCCATCATCTTCTCAAGAAGCTGAAAGAATTACACAAAAAGTATTTGATAAAGGTTCTGTCACTAATGAAGGTGTTGTTATAGATACACTAAAACTTGTATTAAGATATCAACCATTTTTAAATACTTCAAAAGTAGAAGAGTATTTTAGTATTTTAGCAAATATTATAATGAAAATGAATGCATCATTAACTAGTTCAAAGCAATATGATGTATTATATATATTTTATAGAAATATTAAACACTTCCTTTTCATTCAACGAAAACTTTTTGTATCTCAACTATTTTGTTTTTATATTTCATACGAGGATCCAATTAATTTAAGAATAGAAAAATTAGAAATTCTTTTATCTTTGGCTGAAGAGACTAATGTTAAAGACCTCTTGGATGAATTAACTGAAGACTCTTTAGCATCTCTTGATTTTGCTCCAAAAACATTAAAAGCTATTGCTACATTAGTTACTAAATTTCCTAGTTTGGCTTCTCAATGTGTTTCTTCTATTCTCCGTATTTCTAATGAAGTACCTCAATTGAGTGAGTCATGTTTAGTTGCTTTATCTGAAATTTTAATTCATACTGATGGAATGTATTTGAAAGCACTTCCTTTGTTATTAAATAATATAGAAAATCTTGAAAACCTTGAAGCAAAATGTGCATTGATTTATCTTTGTGGAGAGTTTGTAACAAAAATTACTAATGCAAAAGAGTTTATAGCTAGATGTATTGAGAAATATACGGACGAATGTTTAGAAGTGAGATTAGCTCTTTTAACTGCTTGTGGAAAAATTTATTGTGAAGTACCATTTACAGAAACTACTCAAAAAGTATTAGAAATAGCTATCAAATCTATTGAATGTGATGAACGTGAACGTGCAGTATATATTTGGAGGGTACTTAGTGGAGGTGAAAAATTAATTAAAGGAAAGACAGTTGGAATGGAAAAAGTTATTGAGAGAAGAGAAATGTTAATGAATATTGGAAGTATTTCTACTGTGTTAGAAATACCTAAAAAAGATATAAAATCATATTCTGAACCTAAAAAAACTATTAAAAATATTATTGGAGATAAAGAAAAACAACAAGAATTAGATGAAAAGAATAAAACAATTTATGCACAATTAAAACAAAAAAGAAACCAAGGAAATCAAAAAATATTGAGTGTAGAAAATGAACGTATTAACAGTTTGATTAATGTGTCTAATAATATACACCAATTTGATGTTGATGGAATGATAATAAAAAAGGAAGGAAAGTTATTTATGAAAATGAGAATTAAAAATATTTCTGGTGTTATAATTAATGGACTGTTTATGCAAATTAATAATAATTCATTTGGATTATCTTGTGGTACTTTTGATAAAACAACATTACAAGTAGATGAAATTTATTCAACTGATTTACCATTATATTTCAATGGAAGTTCTTTAGAAGGGCAAATGAATAATGTAATGCAATTAGGAATTTCACATTCAACAAAACAAGTTTCATTTTATACTCTTATAATGCCAATATATTTAGCATCTATTTCTGAAGGAGTGCCAACACAACCACGAGTATGTGCAGAGATTTATCATAAATTTCCATGTGACTCTACTTTAGTTCTTGTTTTTAATCATATTCAAGCAGGAGAAAGTAAAAATGTATTAGTTGATTGTGGATTTAAAGTAGTAGCTGAAAAAGTAGAAGGAACAGTTGCTAAATTAATAATGATTATCAAATAAAAAAGACAT
>NW_001854374.1:9123-10590 GCF_000209125.1 Entamoeba dispar SAW760
GTAAATTCATATGCTGCTATTTTTGATTCTGTAGGTGTCATTGCTGTAAGTAATGTAGATTCTCCAACTGATGGAAATCCAACCATTCCTACTCTTGCATCTCCAAATTTTGCTACATCAAACCCTTCTCCTGCAACTTTTTTTTCTGGTGCAAGTAATTCTCGTTGATATTTTGCCATTTTTGCTCTCATCATACAAATATGATGCATAGTAGCTTTATTGACTTGTGTTCTCGATAATTCAAATTTAATATCATCAATCTTTTGTTGTAATGACATGATTTCTACTTTACTTACTTTTATATTATATAGTTCTTTTTATTACTTATTTACTATTATTATTTTTTTATTCTTTAATATTGTTATATATATTAATATTATTTTTATTTAAAATGAATCCAATAAATTAATGTAATATATAACTTGATGGATATATTAATTAATACTATAATACTTTTCAACTTCTTTCTTTATTTAAAGTTAAATCAATACTTTTTTTATTTGATTTTTATATAAAAGAAAAAAAAAAATTCAAAGAAACAAAAAGTGAATTAAGAATTATGGTCTGTAATTGTAATCAACATCATGAGAACAAGCAGTCATATCACCATTGTATTGTTTCATATAAGGAGAAGTCCATCCACCAAATGATTTAAAGTCTGAGAATGTTTTCTTACCATCATAATGTGGATACCAAATTGGCCAACTTCCAGCTCTACTGAATTTATAGTCTAAACCAACAATATCTTCCCAATTATAATAGGAAGCATAAATTCCAGATTTAATACCAATAGCAGCAGCTTCATTAGTAAGACTTTCAAAGAATTTTCTATTACTTGATTTAGAAGAAGACCATTTACCTTCAATATCAAACCATAATCTTTCGAATTTAAGTTTTTTAGAAGTAACTTGATTCCAGAATGATTTTACTTGTCCTGCAGGATCTCCACATGAATAACATGGATAGAAATAAGCATCAATATTCTTTGCACTAAATCCAGCAGCAAGAGCATTTTCATTAATTGATTTAGCATTTGGATCAAATGATCCAAGACTTCTCCAAGCTCTAAAGATGAAGAAGGAATTAAATCCAAGATTTCTTAAACATTGAATTGATGATGTTGAAATAGATTCAGCAATATCAACACCATAAGAAGCTGCATGTGCAGTAAGTATAATTGCTGCAAAGATAAATAACATTAATTTTAATAAGAACTTTTTTAGGAGTATTTAAAGGAATAAAAAAAATTATTTTAATATAATATTTCATAGTTATTTATTCTATTTCTTATTCTTTGATAATAAAAATAAAAATAATCATTTGAAAATTAAATTCAATTTAATTTTTCTTAGAATAATTTGGAAGATTTAATTTTTACTATTTAATTCATTAATTAAAATTAATAAATGTTTTTTTAAAGTTTTTATAAAGATTATTCATCTAAATTAAAAATAGAAAAAACTAATT
>NW_001854373.1:0-2063 GCF_000209125.1 Entamoeba dispar SAW760
TGTAAGATATAAGATATAAGATATAAGATATAAGTAAACATATAGATTATAGGAGGCATAAAAAGTGTAAGGCCTCTGCGGGAATCGAACCCACGACCTTTCCCTTACTAGGGGAACGCACTGCCATCTATGCTAAGAGGCCTTCCAAGGATGGAGGTATATATAATATAAAAAAAAGGTGTAATATATATATAAAAAGTTGAAATAAATAAATATAAAAAGTTGGAATATATATATATAAAAGGTGTAATATATATAAAAGGTGTAATATATATAAAAGAAGGAATATATATATATATAAGGAAGAATAAATATAAATAAAAGATAAGGTATAATAAAATAATAAAGGTATAAAGTTATATAGATATATAAATATATATATAGATATAGATATAAAGGAATAAAGTAGAAAAGTAGAAAAGTAGAAATGATAAAGTTTAATATATAACATAAGTTATAAAGTGATAAGTGACATATATATAGATATAAAAGGGTACATAAAGATAGAATATAGTAAAATGCAAGAGGTGGGGTTCGAACCCACGCCTCCGAAGAGAACAGTACCTTAAACTGCCGCCTTGGACCACTCGGCCACTCTTGCTGGTTGTCATATAATAAAATCAAAGAATAAAAACACTATAAAGGTATAAAGGTATAAAGGTATAAAGGTATAACTCTATATAGGTATAAAGGTATAAGAGGAATAGAATAGTATAAAGGTATAAAGGTATAACACTATAACACTATAGTCATATAGTCATATAAAGGTATAACTCTATAAGAATATAAGAATAGAATAGGGTAACACTATAGGAATAATATAAAGATAAAATAGAAAGTCTATATAGGATAAAGATAGAGTAAGAATAATAGAACATAAAAGGTTATAGATATCTAAACATTTACACATATATGAATATATAGATAGAAAAGGATCTAGAAATAAGAATAGAAAAGTATCTAGATGTATATATAGATATAAAGATAAGAACTAAGATGTAAGATGTAAGATGTAAGATATAAGATATAAGATATAAGATATAAGTAAACATATAGATTATAGGAGGCATAAAAAGTGTAAGGCCTCTGCGGGAATCGAACCCACGACCTTTCCCTTACTAGGGGAACGCACTGCCATCTATGCTAAGAGGCCTTCCAAGGATGGAGGTATATATAATATAAAAAAAAGGTGTAATATATATATAAAAAGTTGAAATAAATAAATATAAAAAGTTGGAATATATATATATAAAAGGTGTAATATATATAAAAAGGTGTAATATATATAAAAGAAGGAATATATATATATATAAGGAAGAATAAATATAAATAAAAGATAAGGTATAATAAAATAATAAAGGTATAAAGTTATATAGATATATAAATATATATATAGATATAGATATAAAGGAATAAAGTAGAAAAGTAGAAAAGTAGAAATGATAAAGTTTAATATATAACATAAGTTATAAAGTGATAAGTGACATATATATAGATATAAAAGGGTACATAAAGATAGAATATAGTAAAATGCAAGAGGTGGGGTTCGAACCCACGCCTCCGAAGAGAACAGTACCTTAAACTGCCGCCTTGGACCACTCGGCCACTCTTGCTGGTTGTCATATAATAAAATCAAAGAATAAAAACACTATAAAGGTATAAAGGTATAAAGGTATAAAGGTATAACTCTATATAGGTATAAAGGTATAAGAGGAATAGAATAGTATAAAGGTATAAAGGTATAACACTATAACACTATAGTCATATAGTCATATAAAGGTATAACTCTATAAGAATATAAGAATAGAATAGGGTAACACTATAGGAATAATATAAAGATAAAATAGAAAGTCTATATAGGATAAAGATAGAGTAAGAATAATAGAACATAAAAGGTTATAGATATCTAAACATTTACACATATATGAATATATAGATAGAAAAGGATCTAGAAATAAGAATAGAAAAGTATCTAGATGTATATATAGATATAAAGATAAGAACTAAGATGTAAGATGTAAGATGTAAGATATAAGATATAAGATATAAGATATAAGTAAACA
>NW_001854372.1:0-2117 GCF_000209125.1 Entamoeba dispar SAW760
TTTTATTTTTTTCTTTTTTTTTCTCTTTCTTTTTGTATTTATATTATTTTATTCAAATTATTTCTCGTTTTATTATATCATTTCTTATTTTCTTTATTCTTTTTTTCTTTTCTTCAAATATGTTTCATTGTTATTATGATATATAATAATAGTTACATTATTTAATAGTTCAATTTTATTCTTTCATCTATTATATATGTGTTTATTCTTTTATGTTATTGTTAATATTTTACTAATATTTATTTGTTCAATATTATTGTGATGTATTTATATTGGAACATTGTTTCATATCTTGATTTCATTTTGTTTTTCTAATTATCTAATATGGAAAATCTTAATATTGTCATGTTTCTCAATTTATGATTTCTTATGAAAAATACAAGATAATAGAATATATTCTGTTCTTATTATTTTATCTTTATAACCTGTTGAGTATTTTAATCATTTTTATTGTTTTATCTTTTCTATACACACTGAATAGTATTCCATCTTGTATTTTAGTTAATTAGAGAATTGTATTTTTAATATTGATTGAATTCAATGTATTGATTATATTAGTTTTATCCACAAATTGTTGATTCAATCAATATTCTAAAATATCAACTTATTTGATTTATTGAGGCAATAAAAATGAAATAAGAGAAAAATGAAGAGAAATGATGAAAAAGAATTTTGTAAAAGAAAAAAATGAAATTATGAAGTAGAAAAAGATGAAAAGAATAAAAGTGAAAGTTGAAAATATAAAATGAAAGAAAATAAAAAGGAGTAGTTCAAAATGAGATAATAAATGATGAAAAGAAGGATGAAATAATATGTGTATGTTTTATTACAGAAATTAGAAATATGTAATAAAAGTGTTTAATTTATTGATGCAATTTATTTAACTTTATTTTATTGATATATTTATTTTATTCTTTTTTATTTTTATAATTTTTATTTATATGTATTATTTATTATTAGTGTTTATTATTAATCAGTTATAGATGTTATATGATTAGTATATAATATGTAATATATGATAAATAATAAATATTAATTTCATATGATATAGATAGAAGATATAACAATTAAATAAATAATAATAAATGATAAAGAAATAATAATAGAAAAGAAATGATATAATAATAAATAAAATATATAAATGAAATAATAAATAAAATCAATATAATATAAATAAAATAATAATAATATAAAAAAAATAGATATAAATTATAAAAATATAATAAAAATGAAATAAGATAATGAAATATATTCATATATAATAAATTATATATAAATAAAAATATATTCATATATAAAATAAAATATAAATAATAATAATATCAAACTAATAAAATATGATATATAAAATATATAGATAAAATGATGATATATATAATATAAAAATAAAAATAAATATAATAATAAAATACATAAAATATAAAAATAACATAATAATAAAATAATAATAAAAATATGTACTTACATTGAATCAAATATCATTTCTGAATCATTTATAATTCAGAACAATTTACTATAAAATGATATAAAATATAAACAAATATAAATGAATATAGAATGATTATTTAATTTAATTTTTTATTTTTTATTTTAAGAACAAAATAATAAAAACTATTATTTTATTGATTCAAATTATTTTACCCCTTTCTTTTTGTAGTAATTTTATTTAGATTCATTATTTCTTTGCTTATTTTGGTTCCCTTTTATATTTAAGATTTATTCATAGTCATTTTCTATTATTTATTTTCGTTTTTGTTATTATAATTAATTATTCTTTTATTTTTTTCTATGTTATTTCTTGAAAAGAAATTATTATTAAAATTAAATTTGTCTTTAAAAACAATTCATGAAAAATATTGTTTAATATCATTACTTAAATTATTTTCAATTATTCTTATTTATTCTGGATTTCTCTTTTCATTTCAATTTCTTTAATCATGTATCTTCTCTTTATCTTTATTATATCTTATTCTTTTATCTTCTTGATGTTTATCAGTTATATTTATTGTATCATCATCTCTATATATTCTCTTTAAATTTTTATTCATTTAAAATAACATCATTATTATATTCACTTTTATTGTGTTATAATTCTTCATCATGTTTCATTGAATCTT
>NW_001854372.1:2217-6323 GCF_000209125.1 Entamoeba dispar SAW760
TATCTTATTTAGTGTATCTGTGTGTTAATAAATTCTTAATATTGATAATTTATTTTAAAATAATATCAATAAATCTTTTTGGTTTATCCTTTAATAAAATTATTATTCTTGTTTTATTATTTATTTTATTCTTCTTGTTTATCTATTTATATATTATCTCATTGAAACTCTTATTCTTCTTTATTTCTTTTATTTATCAATATCACTCTATATTATTTATAATTCTGTTTTAATTAGATTAGTGTGTGAATAATTTGGTTAGTAAATGAATTCTGTGATAAATTAACAAAAATAATAAATTTAATTATGACTGTTAGTTCTAATTAATTGTTGTATGAATTATTAATGAATGAATTGTATATAAAATAGAAATGTTGATTTAAAGTAATTTATTGTTGTATCTTCTTCAATAAAATAAATTGTAAATGAAATTATTTTCAATTTCATTTATTATTCAATATAAAAAAATAAAACAAATAAAAACCAAAACCAATCAATTCTTTGTGGATGTAGGAAGAAGTCCAAATTCCTTTTTAGTAGCAATTCTATATTTTGAATATGGATCAACTGGAGAAAACTTAGCTGGATGTGCACTACGTACATATCCACAACATTGTGGACATTCAGTTTTCATAGTGTATTGTTTGCAATTATCACAGTAATACAATAACATTCTTCTTTTTCTAGTTTCTCATTTAACCCTTTTTTTTTTTATTAAATTTTTTTATTTTCTTTTTTTTTCTCTTTCAGATTTTCAATTTCCTAAAAATCATAGAAAAAGAAAAAAAAAAGAAAAAAAATCATATTATTTTATAATAATGAGAAGAAGTCTTTTCATCTTATTTGGTTTTGTTGTTATTATTTATGCGAATGAAATAACTACAAACACAACAAACACAAAAAGAAATGAAGGAATTAGAACATGCAAGGTTGGGAATAAAATTATGGATGAATTAAATTTAAGAGAATACAAATATCGAGAACTTATTAATTCAACAAGAAATAAAATGCCCAGTTATCATATTGAACATTTACTAAGAGAAATAAGAAGAAAGAAAACAGCAATTGTTTTATATTGCAGAATAGAAGAAGAAATTAAAGGGTTAAAAGAAAGAAGTGAGAAAATGAGAAGTGAAGTTTCAAGATATCAAAAATGTAGTAATAGAGAAGAACAAGAAAGAATAAATAATATGAAAGATAGAATATTTAGAGATACAAGGGAAATTGAAATACTTTATGAGAAAAGTAAAGAAATAATTAATAATATTAAAGAACCATCATTTGTAGAAAGTATTATTGAAAGAAGTGAAAAAAGAATTAAAGAAATAGAAGAAGAAAGAGAAAAAAACGAAAAAGAAATAATAATGATTGAAAGTGATATTAACAATCTTGAAAATGAAAAGAAGAAAATAAATAATAAAATAAGTAAAAGTGAAGTAGAAGCAGTTAAAGAATATTATCAAGAAGAAAGAAATGATATTAATAAAGAAATTGAAAAGAAAAAAATAAGAATAAAAGAAAAAAAAAATAATATAAAAGAAGGAATTAAAACAGAAAAAGAAATTAAAAGAGAAAGTAAAAAGAAAATAGAAAAACAAGAAGAAGAAGAAATTAAAAATATAATGGAAAAGATTCATAATATTAAGAAAGAACTTAAGAAAGAAATTAAAATAAATAAAGAAAGAACAAAAAAAGAATATGAAATAATAAAAAGAAAAGGAAAAGAATTAGAAACAGGACAAATAATTGAAGAAAATCGAGTAAGAGAAATGAGAATTAAACAAATTAAAAGAGATATTATTGATTTAGAAAGAAGAAGTGAATATATGAAAAAAGAAAGAGAAATAATTAGAAAAAAAAGAATGGAAGAAGCAATTTCAGAAGTTAAAAAAGAAGAAAGAAAAAGAAAGAAAAACACAAAAGAAATTATTGAAGCAAAAGAAGAATTAAGTATAAAACAAAAAGAAAGAATTAAAGAAATGGAATTTGAATATTTAAATATAGAAAAAAGAATTAATATTTTAAATAGAAGAAAAGAAATAATTAAAAGAAGAAATAAAAATATTAAAAGAAAGAAATGTAAAGGAATTAAAAAAGATAAAATTAAAGAAATAGAAAAGAATGAAGAAAGAATTAAAAAAATAGAAGAAAAAATTCAAAAAGAACAAGAAAGAAATGAAGAAAGAAGAAAAGAAATTGAAGAAATGAAATATAAAAGAAAAGAAAATATTGAATGGATTAAAAAAGAACTTCAAAGAAAAATTAAAATAATAAAAGATAAAAAGAAAAGAATTCAAATATTAGTTAATAAAATTATTAAAAAAACAAATAGTGGTACTAAAGAAGAAATTATAACTGCTACAAATAAAATGAAAGATATTAATAAAAGTTTAAAACCATTAAATATTATTGAAAAAAGTATTAAACAAAAACTTGAAAGATATAATGAAGAAATTATTAATAAAAGAATTGAAGAATTTGAAAAAATAATGATTCATGAAGCACAACTTATTATTCATAAAAAAGATTTAATTAATAATAATTTAATTAAATATAAACGAAATGCACAAAATCTTAGTAAAAGAATATCTAAATGTAAAGGAAAATTAAGTCCTAAATTTTATATGAGAAGAAATAAAATTTATAATATGATTAAGAAAGAAGAAGAAAAACTAAAATTAATTGGTGAAGAAGCTATTAAAAAAGCAAGAAACATTGAATTCTATTTACTTGAAATGAATCGTCTTTTCAAAAGAAAATCAAAAGCTGATCATTTGAAAATTAAAAATCTTCTTAAGATGAGAGATACAATTGTCTGTCAAATATCTCGTAAATTCTATGACAACAACATTAAATCCCTTACTAATCAAATTAAACTTAGACTTCATAGAAATAAACACATTAATACTATTCTAAATAATCTCATTAATGAATTAAGAAATCCTAATGGTAAATATTTATTCTCTATTCTCAATAACACAAATTCTCTTAATCAAATTTGTTCCATTTGTGAAAATATCGGAAATTATGTCATTGACAAAATCGCTAAAGGTACTCCTCATCTTCTTCTTACTAAAAATGTCCTCAACTATTGTCAATCCTCTCCTAATGAAAGACTTTGTTTAGAAAGTTTCATGAAAATCCAACTCATCGATTTATCTCATGATTTACCTGCTTCTGGAAATCAACTTTGTACTTCATTAGGTTTCTGTTCTAAAAGCTGGTAATTGAACATTCGTTATTCCTCTTTATGTTTTAGAAGAAATAAAAATAATAAGAAAAGTAAAAATCAACAAAAAAAGAAAAACTAAAAAGAAAATAAAGATCTTGAAAATTATATTGTCGATGAAAATCATCATAAATTTGTTATTTTTGTGTGTAGCTTTTGCATATATTCCAAGAACTGTTAGTATTATTGAACTATTTGAAAAAGTTTACAACAGTCAAACAAGTGAATATTTAATAAGTGATTGGAAAAGAGAGAATAGTAGCGTAAGTAAATTCACTAAGATGGATGATGAATTAATTTATCATTACGGTAAATACACAGCATTGTTACAAAAATTTATTGCTATTGTAAACAGTCAAATAAAAGAAGTTAGAAATAAAATGAATAAACAAGAAGAAGAATATAAACAAAAGAAAGTTGAAGTAAAATTATATAAAGAAGAAATAATAAATGCAAAAAAAGGTAATGATGTTATTTTAGTAAACAAATATGAAGAGATGTTAAAAAGTGCAGAAGAAGAAATGAAAACAGCTAAAATAAAAAAAACGGAAGAAATGGAAAAATTAAAAGTATTATTCCCACAGTTAAAAATTTCTAAAGAAAAATTAGAGTGGGTTGAAAGTCAAACTAAGGCTATTGGCAAAAATGAAGAGTATATTCTTGAACAATGGAAAATAAGAAATCAAACTCTTATTAATGAAAAGATAAATTTTGTTGAATATTTACAAAATGGAAGTAAACTTATTAAAGAAATTAAAGAAGCAGATGATTTATTAAATCAAATTGAACATAAATTTGTTGAAGGAAAAAAATAAATAGTACTTATATCCAGGATTTAAATTTGCTAAAAATCACTTATCATGAAAAAATCAAAGAA
>NW_001854372.1:6423-7444 GCF_000209125.1 Entamoeba dispar SAW760
AGAAGAAACGAAATTAAAAAGTTAATGATGAAAGGTGTTGAAAGTATTATTGCACAAGCAAATGATGATTTATTACAAATGGAACGTGAGTGTAGTAGAAATATTACTGAAAAAAAATTAGTTCAAGATAAAGAAATTGCAGCACTAAAGGATCTTGAAAAGAAAAACGGAACAATTTCAGCACCTATTGAACCAATTAGTGATTGTGAAAATGAAGTTAAAATTATGAGACTTTTTGCTGGATTTGGAGAAAAAATATTTAACAAGTGGTGTGATATTTATCATAAAGAAATTAATACAAGAAGAATTTATATTAAAGCTAAAATTTTAAGTGCTGAAGAAGGAATGGAACAAAATAAAAGAGATGTTGAAGTTGTTAGAACATATGAAGAACAAAGATATTATTTAGGAAAATATGGAAAAGAACAAGAAATGACTAAGTATTGGAGAAAAAGATTAGATGGTGTTGACGAAATTTTAAGAGAGCTTCAAGCTGTTGAAATAAGAAAATTACAAAAAAAAATTGAATTATTGAAAGAGAAAAGTACTCAGTCTGAAGTTATGCATCGAATGGTAGCTGATTGGTTAAAGAAAGAATTTGAAGATGCTAAGACAAGAACTGGTGTAGGTATTCCAATTATAAAGAGATATAAAGAAAAGATTGAGGCTCAAGTTCAACTACCCATTCTAAATAAAAAGAAACAAGAAAAAGCTTTTAAACCAGTTACTACTACTCAACAAAACAAACCAGTTAGTAATACTCATAACCAAAAAAATCAAAACAATAAACAAATTAATAAAACTCATCAAAAGAATCAAAATAAACCTAAAACAAATAATATAGCTAAACAAGTATCTAAAGCCTCTACTGCTGGAAAAGAAAGTTCTCCTATGACACCTGCCTTGTCTAATGGAGAGTCAACAGTTTAAAAAATAAATTGAGTCATAAATTTGTTTTCAATTATCATTTTAAATAGTTATTGAAAAGCAGCCCACATCACCATATCATTTAATTTATTTC
>NW_001854372.1:7544-10054 GCF_000209125.1 Entamoeba dispar SAW760
ATACCACAGAACATGTGATATTTCATGTGCGGTATCAACATTTACTTTACAAAATTTAACATTTGGATATTGCCTTGAGTACTGTTCAAATATTGGGCTAATAAAACGACATGGGCCACACCACTCTGCATAAAAATCAATTATACAATCATTTGCTGAAATGATTTGTTGAAACTCTTGAAGAGAATTTATATGAATAAGAGACATAATTATTTAGTTTTTCGAAATAGTTCAAAGGAACTAAAAACAAAATTGAAAAGAATTTTATTAAAAATAGAAGATTTAAATAAATTTTTAATTTAAAAAAAAAAATATATATGAATTAATTCATCATTTTTGGTCATTATTCTACAAGAGTGTATTCTCAAAAACAATTCTCCTAAATATCATAATTTTAGTTGTTTAACTGTTCGTTAAATTTTTTGATATTAATTATTAAATTAACATAAAAATAAAATTTCTTTTTTTTTATTTAATTAGTTCTAATAAATTATATATTTAATATAGAAAACAATTATTGTCCAAATACGTGTTATGCATAACAAACAATTGAGTTAAAAATGTAAGAGTGTTTCATTGATGAGGTATGTTACTTTTTAGTAAAAAAGTTGAGAAAATAGAAACTCTAATAATTGTTTTTTGAAAAGATAATAAAATTTATTTTTTCTTAGAGTAAATCTTTAGAGAAATTTTAAATGAACAAATCAAATTATATTTTGAAAAAAAACAAATGAAAAATTCAAAAATGAAGATTTATAGAAACCCTTACTATTTTTTAAATTCCATATCCAGTTCAAACTATTAGAATTCTATTTATCATTTTCTTATAGTAAAAAAGGTTTTAAAAGGGATTAAATTAAAACTGATAAAGAAAATAAGATGTCAGCTATCCTTGATCAAATTGAATTCTACTTCTGTGATTTAAATCTTATTCAAGACACTTTTTTGAAAGGGGTTATTGAGACTAGCAATGGTTTTGTTACTATTGATACTTTAATGGGATTTGTTAAAGTTAAAGAGTTAACAGAAAATAAAGAAGAAATTATCAATGCCCTCTCAAAATCTTCTTTCCTTGAACTCTCAGAAGATAAACAATCTGTCAAAAGAAAGACCCCTCTTCCAACTGAAGAAGAAATTAACAAACGATCACTTTTTATTAAAGGGTTTGGCAAAGATGCTACAAGACAAGAAATTATAGATGCCCTTAATAAATTTGCACAAGTTGAGTGTATTAGAATGAATTATGGAAGAAATAAAGAAGGACAATTTTATCTTGGAAACGCTTTTGTTGAATTTGTAACTGAAGCTGAAAAAGATAAATTTATCAACTCCAAACCAACTTTTAAAGAAAACCCATTGGAATTTAGACCACGAGCTGAGAAAATTATTCAAAAACAAAAGAATAAAAAAGTATCTCAAAGAGTTGAGTATAAAATTGTTGTTTCTATTAAAGTATGTAATAGAGATTTAAAAAATGCTATCAAGAACAATGAATTACTCAAAACAAATGTTGTAAAATATTTTGTTGATAAACCTCTTTCTCCTGTTGAAGAAAAGAATGAGGAGATTACTCAAAAAGAAGAAGAGACCACAAAAGCTGAAGACAAAAAAGAAGAAACTACAAAGGGTGAAGAAAAGAATAAAGAGACTGTAAAAGCTGAAGACAAAAACGTAGAAAATAAAACTACTCAAAAAGATGAGAAAAATAAAAAAGAAAATGATGATAGAACAAAGAACGTTTTCGTTGCTGTAAAAGTTAATAATGATTTAGAACAAGTAAAAGAGGCTTTACAGCAACTTAAATTCTATGGTAAAGAGGTTATCGTTTCTGAGTGTACACCAGAAGAAAGTCAAACTTTCAAATCATTTGCTGTTCCAGGAAAGAGTAAACCTAAATTTTTTGGAAAGAAAGGAAAAAAAGATTGAAATTGGTTAAAAGTGATTAAATAAATTTATTTAAATAAAGTTTAATGTTATTTTTGAATGAAACAATAAAGAATAGAATATTTATGACTCAACAACGATTTTGACTTCTTTGACTGGAGAAGAGGGTGGTAATGATGTATGAACAGCCTTATTTAATTCCTCCCTAATTCTACCAAAGTCTTCTGGGCGAATTCTGTTTTTCAGAGTGTTTCCCCTGTACATAAAGAAACCGTCTTTGCGTTTCTTCTTTTCTTCTTCACGACGTTTTCTTTTTTTAGTTCGTTCAATTACTTTGCCAATGGTACAAGCATTACAAACAGCAAAACTTAATAATGGAATATATACCAGTGTTAAATAGAATAAACCAACACCAAACCAATAATTGTTTGGGCTTAGTGTTAATCCACCAATTTTTAAAGCATCTTGGTCTGAGTCCAACAAAAAAAAGTATTGAGGAAGAACAAGTCCACCTCCATTGACGGCAACTGCAATTGTACATGAAAGAGCAAGAGAAACAGCAAACTAGTTGATGAGAAATGGAATGAAAAAGTAACAAGAAATAAAAACAAACGAATATGAAGAAA
>NW_001854371.1:0-1693 GCF_000209125.1 Entamoeba dispar SAW760
CTTTTTATTGACTAGATTACTTTACTTTAATCCCTTTCAACTTCTATAACCTTTATATTCTATTATATATATATTTCTTTATTTATATATATATATATATTTCTTTATTTATTTATTTATATATATCTTTATTTATATATCTATGTATGTATTTATTTCTATATTCCTTTATTTCTATATTTCTATATTTCTATATTCCTTTATTCCTTTATTCCTTTATTTAAAAAAAAACTCTCTATATAAAAACAAAAAGGTAGATTACCTGACGTTCCCATCTGTGTGAACATAATGGTACTGATCAGGCTCTAAGCATCTTTACTTCCGTGTTCGGATGGGAACGGGTGTATCCTACTTGATATGAACCTACCGTTATCCTACTTACTTATGACTATGACTATCATATATTTTCTTATATTATTATATTATTATATGACTATGTACTTTTATTATTATTCCTAGTCTGTTTATTTTATATCTTATCTTTCTTATGTCTTTTATATATCATATCTATATCTATATCTATATCATATCTATATCATTTATATAACTTATATCATTTATATAACTTATATCATTTATATAACTTATAACATTTATATAACTTATAACATTTATATAACTTATATATCCCTTTTTTTATCTTCCCAGTATTTTATGAATGTTATAGGGCTTGTGGCGCAATGGAAACGCATCAGACTACGAATCTGGGGATTGCAGGTTCGATCCCTGCCAAGCTCGTCTTTTTATTGACCAGATTACTTTACTTTAATCCCTTTCAACTTCTATAACCTTTATATTCTATTATATATATATTTCTTTATTTATATATATATATATATTTCTTTATTTATTTATTTATATATATCTTTATTTATATATCTATGTATGTATTTATTTCTATATTCCTTTATTTCTATATTTCTATATTTCTATATTCCTTTATTCCTTTATTCCTTTATTTAAAAAAAAACTCTCTATATAAAAACAAAAAGGTAGATTACCTGACGTTCCCATCTGTGTGAACATAATGGTACTGATCAGGCTCTAAGCATCTTTACTTCCGTGTTCGGATGGGAACGGGTGTATCCTACTTGATATGAACCTACCGTTATCCTACTTACTTATGACTATGACTATCATATATTTTCTTATATTATTATATTATTATATGACTATGTACTTTTATTATTATTCCTAGTCTGTTTATTTTATATCTTATCTTTCTTATGTCTTTTATATATCATATCTATATCTATATCTATATCATATCTATATCATTTATATAACTTATATCATTTATATAACTTATATCATTTATATAACTTATAACATTTATATAACTTATAACATTTATATAACTTATATATCCCTTTTTTTATCTTCCCAGTATTTTATGAATGTTATAGGGCTTGTGGCGCAATGGAAACGCATCAGACTACGAATCTGGGGATTGCAGGTTCGATCCCTGCCAAGCTCGTCTTTTTATTGACTAGATTACTTTACTTTAATCCCTTTCAACTTCTATAACCTTTATATTCTATTATATATATATTTCTTTATTTATATATATATATATATTTCTTTATTTATTTATTTATATATATCTTTATTTATATATCTATGTATGTATTTATTTCTATATTCCTTTATTTCTATATTTCTATATTTCTATATTCCTTTATTCCTTTATTCC
>NW_001854370.1:0-1030 GCF_000209125.1 Entamoeba dispar SAW760
CTCCTCTTTTCTTATTCTCTTATTTTTATTCATTTCTCATTTATTATCTTATTTACTTATTTCTACTATGATATTATTGTTTATTTTATATTTTATTTGATAATAATTCATTTTATATTAATAGTTCTTATCAATTTTATTATTTCTTGTTCTTAAATCATTCTATTATTTTCATTTATTTATTTATTCAAATGAAAATCAAAATTGAATTATTTGTATTGAAATGAACATTGTATGTTCATGATTTCTTATATTTTATTCATTTTATTTTGATTGATGTTATCAAATCATTCTTATTTCATTTGATATTATTTAATGAATATAAATAATTTTAATATAATAAATATAATAAATGAAATATGAAATAAATAATTAAATATGATAAAATATGAAATAATCAAACACAAATATTAATGATATAACATTAATATATTATAATACACATATTAAATATAAATTAAATAATAAATAACTATATTCAATTATCATATCATTATTTATTTTATAATAATATTTCTACTTCTTCTTTCTATGATTTATCTAT
The DNA here is from genome assembly GCF_000209125.1 of Entamoeba dispar SAW760. Lineage (NCBI taxonomy): Eukaryota > Evosea > Mastigamoebida > Endamoebidae > Entamoeba > Entamoeba dispar. Next base: position 545 of record NW_001854370.1, read on the forward strand.
TTCTTATTATTTCTTTCTTTTTATGAATTATTTCTTTTCTTATCTTTCTTATAAACATTGAAATAATATGATATTTATTTATCATCTCATTCATTATGAAGAAGAAACACAATATTAATATTAATATAGAATTATCATTCTTTATATTAACACACATTTATTTTAATATAAATAATTATGATTTTATATCATCAAAATTATTATCAACACACAAACAACACAATATCATCATTTACTTTTCTATTACTTTTCATAATAATACAATAAATATTTAATAAGAAAATTAATAAATAATAAGAATAAGAAATAAATAAACATAATAATAAAATAATACATAATAAAATAACAATAATAATATATTCAAATTATTCTTTATTTTAATCATTCAATAATAATTTATTCTCATTAACAATTCAATAATCAACATTATTTTCATTTATTTATTATTTCATATTCAATTCATTTATTTTATTTTAAATTCAAATA
>NW_001854369.1:0-1795 GCF_000209125.1 Entamoeba dispar SAW760
TAGGATACACCCGTTCCCATCCGAACACGGAAGTAAAGATGCTTAGAGCCTGATCAGTACCATTATGTTCACACAGATGGGAACGTCAGGTAATCTACCTTTTTGTTTTTATATAGAGAGTTTTTTTTTAAATAAAGGAATAAAGGAATAAAGGAATATAGAAATATAGAAATATAGAAATAAAGGAATATAGAAATAAATACATACATAGATATATAAATAAAGATATATATAAATAAATAAATAAAGAAATATATATATATATATAAATAAAGAAATATATATATAATAGAATATAAAGGTTATAGAAGTTGAAAGGGATTAAAGTAAAGTAATCTAGTCAATAAAAAGACGAGCTTGGCAGGGATCGAACCTGCAATCCCCAGATTCGTAGTCTGATGCGTTTCCATTGCGCCACAAGCCCTATAACATTCATAAAATACTGGGAAGATAAAAAAAGGGATATATAAGTTATATAAATGTTATAAGTTATATAAATGTTATAAGTTATATAAATGATATAAGTTATATAAATGATATAAGTTATATAAATGATATAGATATGATATAGATATAGATATAGATATGATATATAAAAGACATAAGAAAGATAAGATATAAAATAAACAGACTAGGAATAATAATAGAAGTACATAGTCATATAATAATATAATAATATAAGAAAATATATGATAGTCATAGTCATAAGTAAGTAGGATAACGGTAGGTTCATATCAAGTAGGATACACCCGTTCCCATCCGAACACGGAAGTAAAGATGCTTAGAGCCTGATCAGTACCATTATGTTCACACAGATGGGAACGTCAGGTAATCTACCTTTTTGTTTTTATATAGAGAGTTTTTTTTTAAATAAAGGAATAAAGGAATAAAGGAATATAGAAATATAGAAATATAGAAATAAAGGAATATAGAAATAAATACATACATAGATATATAAATAAAGATATATATAAATAAATAAATAAAGAAATATATATATATATATAAATAAAGAAATATATATATAATAGAATATAAAGGTTATAGAAGTTGAAAGGGATTAAAGTAAAGTAATCTAGTCAATAAAAAGACGAGCTTGGCAGGGATCGAACCTGCAATCCCCAGATTCGTAGTCTGATGCGTTTCCATTGCGCCACAAGCCCTATAACATTCATAAAATACTGGGAAGATAAAAAAAGGGATATATAAGTTATATAAATGTTATAAGTTATATAAATGTTATAAGTTATATAAATGATATAAGTTATATAAATGATATAAGTTATATAAATGATATAGATATGATATAGATATAGATATAGATATGATATATAAAAGACATAAGAAAGATAAGATATAAAATAAACAGACTAGGAATAATAATAAAAGTACATAGTCATATAATAATATAATAATATAAGAAAATATATGATAGTCATAGTCATAAGTAAGTAGGATAACGGTAGGTTCATATCAAGTAGGATACACCCGTTCCCATCCGAACACGGAAGTAAAGATGCTTAGAGCCTGATCAGTACCATTATGTTCACACAGATGGGAACGTCAGGTAATCTACCTTTTTGTTTTTATATAGAGAGTTTTTTTTTAAATAAAGGAATAAAGGAATAAAGGAATATAGAAATATAGAAATATAGAAATAAAGGAATATAGAAATAAATACATACATAGATATATAAATAAAGATATATATAAATAAATAAATAAAGAAATATATATATATATATAAATAAAGAAATATATATATAATAGAATATAAAGGTTATAGAAGTGAAAG
>NW_001854368.1:0-1158 GCF_000209125.1 Entamoeba dispar SAW760
ACAGACGGATGTCATATTTTATACTTTCGTTGTGTCCATCCAACATGAAATGGCCACGGAATCATCGACTTTAGATTTTTAATAAGTCGTTTACGAATTCGGTTTCCCCATGCGTGTGTCACTGACTAGTACTAGAGTTTTAATTCTTTTTTGTTTCCATTCAGTATTGTATCTAGCCATATACGGCTATTCTTTACTAAGCTGTTTTCTTCTTTCCATGGTTGCAACTTGATGTGGATACGGTGTATGTTGTCTCTATCGTGTTCTTGTATCCACATTGAATCAAACTTGGCCATGTTATTCATATAACCTTTTAAACTAATATCTTTTAGATAGGCATGTGCTTCCTCTAGATTTGGCATTTTTAAAGCTTTTCCAATATCTTTATCTCCTAATCTCCCTCTGTCCATTTTTATTTTGCCGATTTCTTTTATTACTGCTCCTTCTTCTGGGTGCTTTTTGTTTTGGTTTCTAATGTACTCTATTATATTCTTAAAACTGCCATCATAATGTTTGTTTTCTGTAACTGGAGTAAATTTTACAAAGTATTTCTCATCATTTAGTTGTATAAACGGCTTTTTTCTTGTATGTGTGGTGTCTTCTAATTGAAAGAATGCATGAATATGTTTATTCGGTCCTCGTGTTGTCATGCTCATTATCATGTAGTTGATTTTTGCTTCTTTGTTTTTAGTTGAACACCAATTCTCTATAGCTTTTTTTATTGTATTTTCTGTAGGTAATTTATCGTTTTCTTTTAAGTTGATTGTTACGTATCCGTGCATACTTCTGAACTGATAATATTTGTTATCAGACATTTTTGTTTGGATGGTATGGTAATAATCAGTTTACTTTTTAAATTATATAGAATTTTCTATTTATTTTATTGTTGTCTGTTTTATTGACTGTTTGTCTGTTATGAGGTGTCTGTCTGTCTGTTTTGTCTTTATTTTTGTCTGTTCATTACGTCATCCATACGTTTTCTTTTATATTTAACTGGAACTCTTTTTATTTCATTCAATGTTCCCTCTTCTGTCCTCTATCGTGCAAGATATCGACGAAACCTGTAAGGGTCTCCTCGATAATGATAGTATAGATTTGGATTCTAAATGCCTTATCTACTCTATCATGTACTTCATGAGGAGATTCGAGGAGACTCAC
>NW_001854367.1:0-1251 GCF_000209125.1 Entamoeba dispar SAW760
TCGGCGAAAGTATAAAAATTTATAAGGTAAAAGTTGTTCAGAATTGAATTCTAAACAACTCTTTATTTAATGATGTTGTAATGATAAATTGAACGATTTTATTCATCTTTTTAACGTTTGAATTGAAATAGTTTAAATAATAAAATAATATAGTTTTTTAATAGAAAAGATTTTTTGAAAAATGTTGATTTAAAAATAAATAACTTATACTTCATAAAATCTTGATTTAAAAAATGTTATTTCTACAATGAATAACAAAAAATAATCTATAAATAGAACACTATTATTTTAATAATTATTAATATCTCAAATGTACTGCGTCAAGAATTAATAATAACTATAACAATTACTAGTACACTAAAAGTTATTTGATATTTATTACTTTTTATAGAAAATGATTTAATTATCAATAATTAATAAATTATGTTAGAATGAATTGTTAAAAATTATTTTATCTATACTGCGTCAAGAATTAATAATAACTATAACAATTACTAGTACACTAAAAGTTATTTGATATTTATTACTTTTTATAGAAAATGATTTAATTATCAATAATTAATAAATTATGTTAGAATGAATTGTTAAAAATTATTTTATCTATACTGCGTCAAGAAATTAATAATAACTATAACAATTACTAGTACACTAAAAGTTATTTGATATTTATTACTTTTTATAGAAAATGATTTAATTATCAATAATTAATAAATTATGTTAGAATGAATTGTTAAAAATTATTTTATCTATACTGCGTCAAGAATTAATAATAACTATAACAATTACTAGTACACTAAAAGTTATTTGATATTTATTACTTTTTATAGAAAATGATTTAATTATCCATTTATTCATTAATCATTAAAATGAATTGTTAAAAATTATTTTATCTATACTGCGTCAAGAATTAATAATAACTATAACAATTACTAGTACACTAAAAGTTATTTGATATTTATTACTTTTTATAGAAAATGATTTAATTATCCATTTATTCATTAATCATTAAAATGAATTGTTAAAAATTATTTTATCTATACTGCGTCAAGAATTAATAATAACTATAACAATTACTAGTACACTAAAAGTTATTTGATATTTATTACTTTTTATAGAAAATGATTTAATTATCAATAATTAATAAATTATGTTAGAATGAATTGTTAAAAATTATTTTATCTATACTGCGTCAAGAATTAATAATAACTATAACAATTACTAGTACACTAAAAGTTATTTGATATTTATTAC
>NW_001854366.1:0-5070 GCF_000209125.1 Entamoeba dispar SAW760
CTTATTTTCTTTTTTATTAAAAAGTATAAAATAATCTTTAATTATTATCAAATAACAATATTATTAATTTTATTACATAATATTGTTATTGAAAAATAATAAAAAGAAATGATATTTAATGAATAAAGTATAGTGATAAAATAATACATAAAATGATGTGTTATAAATGTGTATTTAAGTATTTAATCATCTTATTTTAATCTGATATTAATTAAATTAAAATGGATGAGTTAATAAATAAGAACACTCATTTCTTTAAAGAAGAAATAGAAACACTTCAAAATATTCAACAACCAATTGATGATATTAATAAACAATATCATTATTATTTAGGAAGTATTAAAAATGAAATATTTGAAATAAAACCAGATGAAACATATTCAGAATCAATTAAAAGAGGAGAAGGAATAATTGATAGAATGGATGAAACAGAAAGAAGAAGAAAACTAATAATAGAAAAAAGTCAAGAAACAATTAACACAATAGAAATAATAAAGAATCAAATGAACAAAATAATAGAAGATGTAATAATGATGAAGAAATACTAAGTAAAACACGGAATGAAATAATTAATACAATCATTTATATTGAAGAAATGAATATTGGAGATAATATTATCCTTTTTGATTTAGGTATTGATAATTGAAATAAAGATACATTAGTATTTGATCAAAGAATAATAAATAAAGAAAACATAATAATTATTATTGAAATGAAAATAGGAATAAATTTAGAGGGTATGTTAATGTGAAAATTGATAAAGTTAGTAGTTATATAAATATATAAATATAAATAAATAAATATATATACATTTTTATTTTCATTAGAATTAAAGGGAATAATAAAAGGAATGATGAAATTTGATATTAGAGAACAACAACATGCATTTTATTTATTTAATCAATCAATTGTTTGTTTGTATTTGGATATGGAAATGATATTATTGTTTATAAAGAAAATAATAAAACAAAATCAAATTGTAAACATGAACCCATGGAGAATATAAAGGAATAATAAATAGATTTTGTGTAAATTCATGTCCTTATAATTTAACACCAAAAAGATTCATTGTAATTGAAATGAATAAATTATTAATACAAAAAAATAAATGAATAATAATAAATAATAATATAAACAAAACAACAGGACATAATGATAAAATATAACATCTTTATTAGTTTTATTTATTATCATTAATTTATATTTTATTATGTTCTTCTTTTCTATAGTATAGAAATACAATAAAAACAATTTATATCAAGAATATATTTAAATATATTATCAATAATATGACAATTATAGATATATCAATAAAATAAATACCGTAAAACATTCTTAAATAAACCTAATTATAATAAAAAGAAAATTATTTACTATACACACAATTATTATTATTCAAGTAGAATGTTTAATCAATACTATCATGAGAATAAATAAATAGTTATTCAGAAATAATATTGATATTATAAAAATAACATGATATGAGTTAACAAATAAAATAATAAAGGATATTAATATAAAATGAAACGAATATAAATAATTAAAATTAATGGAAGAAAATAGTACATTTATATGAATTAAGAAATTATTAATTACATGAAATGATAAATTAAAATGATAGAGTATTCATAATGATAAATAACAACAATTGAACATATATCATTAAATTGTATTGTAATAAGAATGTACAAATTGATAACCGTGATTTAATAAATATATACAATGAGAATAACTAAATTAAAATATAAAATAAATATAATGAATGATAAAGAAATAGAGAATAGAATAAAATGAAATGAAATAACTAGAATCAAAATAAGAATATAAAATAAAGAAATAAACAGCATATTTAAACTTAAAATAACTAATAAAAGCATACATTTTCATAAACAACCAGATATTTATATAAAAGGCAAAACAAGTATGAATAATAAATTATAAATAGAAGTGATAAAAAGATAAATCTATATTAATAATAAAGTAGAAATTGATGGAAATCACTAAAATAAAATAATAAACCAAATTAAAAGTAATTCCAATAAATAGAATAATTAATTCAATAAAATGAACAAATCAGTCTCAAATAAATAAAACAAAACAGAAAAAGTCAAGTTTTACTAAAACTTAATTAATTAATGATTTATTCTTCTCAATTCTATCTTTCAAGAAAATTGGTGGAAATAATCTCATATTCATTTCAAATAGAAATAACTACCTAAAGGAAAACTATTAATTATAAAACCAAAAGATAATAGTAGAACTAATATTATATTTATTTTATTATTCATTAGCAGCAATCAGCTTCTTCTTCAGTTCAATATTTTCTTCATTAAACTGTTTTAATAAATGAATAAGAATTGGAATATCTTCTTGTCTAATATCTTCTGGATTTTTTTTAAGAACAACATCAAGTTGAATAGGTTGTTCAGTTGTTGTAAGATCAAGTAATCCTAGAATTTGAACATCAGTTAATGCAAGTGGACCGCAATCTACTTTAATTTCTTTTACACTTGATACTCTTTGAATTTCTTCATCATATGTTTGCTCATCAATAAGCAAAGATTTTTGACAAAGACTAGAACAAAACTCTAAAACTTTATTAAAGGTATTTAATATATATTTCTTATTTTCTTTATCACTGTATACTTCGATGTAACGTAAAGTAGATGCAAGGTGTGGCATTTGAGATTTAATAATAATAAATTTTAAAAGAGTATCTACGTCATTAGGAGTATAAAGAAATTTACATATTTGTTCAACCATTAATATTATTCCATTTAAGTATTGTAATTTATCATTTGGACATCTTAAACTGTCTATCTCTTTAATATATTCAATCATTTCAGAAAATAAAGGAATATTTTTATTGCTTTAAGGAGTGAGTGTTAACGTAATAGAATACTTTAATTTTTTTAAATTATAATAACAAACCTTAATCCAAGTTGTTTTAAACTTACAAAATTATGAAGTTTCATAATTTCTTTTATACTTAAATCCATCATCATAGAATTTATTGTTGTTCCTTCTAATACTGAAATAGAGGGTTGCCATAAATATGGATATAATCGAGTTATTATCATTCTTTTTATAACACTCTTTAATCTAATATTATTCATTACACAGTATATTTGATCTTTTCTTATTTTATCACAAAATTCATTACAATATTGACTAATAATCGTTTCACGTTCTTCAAGTGAAATTCCTTTGACTATAAGAGGAAACTTTAATACAAATGTTTCAATTTGTTTTAGTAATGAATTATCTAAATTAATAATTTTAAAAATGACAATTTCTTCATTTAAAATATTTCTTGTTTGTTGTCTAATATCCATTTTCATTGATGTAATTTCTTTATTTAAGAATTCAATTTTTTGTTGGAAAAATAATTCTATTTGATATTCGTTATTATCATATATTGAACATTGTTTCCATTTCCATTCACACCCTTGATATACTATTACATCACTTATATGTAACATTGTTAAATGGTACTCTCCAAAATATAATGAATCAACAGATTCTACTAAAACACAGTTATTAGAGGTGGTATTTCTTATCATTTGTTCTGCCTCTTCTAATAATCTTGGGTAAAATGTTGAGTATGGAATTGGTTGGTAAATACGAATAATAGAATCTTGAATTGTACCAGGAACATAAGATAATGTAATAAACTTATGAGATGTATCAAGAAGAATTAAATGACTGGCTAATAGGTTTGGTGTTATTGCTAAGTCTTTTATTAATGAAGCAGGTGGTAATAATAACACACAATTATATTTAATAGCTGCTTCTTTTAATACAACAAATTGAGGGTCATTTGAATTTATTGCTTTAATCATTTTATGAGTATCAATAATTATTGAGTTAGAAGATTTATGTGGTAAACAAGAAGGTTTAAGAGTAATAGATTTTTTCATTATAACTTTCAAGTTGTATCTTTGGAAAATTTCTAAATAACAAAACTATAATTTAATTATAGTAATTTATTAATTAATTGCATTTAAAAGATCTTCATACACAGTAAAATCACCTGAAGTAATTATTGTTCTATCTAATTGAGCATTTGCATTAGCAACATAATCAAGAACATGATTTGTAGTCATCATATATTGTGAACAATAATCAAGTATATCAGGTATTTTAATTTGTGTATCAACAAGAGATTCATTTCCAATAGCAGAAAGATCACAGCTTGGTGCACTGACACTAAATCGAGTCAGACGTGATTTGTTGAAACGTTCAGTTAACTCTGTTAATTTACCAATTATTTCTTCTTGTGATTGAATAATTTTTTGCATTTCTGTTATCATAGTTGTATTAATTACAGAATCGTATTGACAAGGCTCAAAACCTATTCTTAATGTAGGTTCATATTTCATAGCATAAAGTACACTTTGTAACATATGTTCCAATGCACTTTGTGCTTCTTTATTAAATTGTGGTACATAACGAATTAATTGACTAAAGAGATATTCTAATTTCTTTTGTCTTAGTCGTTCATTATCTTCGTCATAAAAAAAAGTTTGTAGTCCAATAACCTCACATTTGCTGTTTTTTTGATGTGCCTTTTCTCTTATGCTTTTCAATGAATGAGGATCTCTCTTTGAGTTCTGAAGAGAAGGTCGAGTTTTCGTTCTTCCAATCATTTTTACTTTTTTTTATTTTCAAGTTTTCTTTTTATAAAATTTTATTTATTAAAACAAATACTTTTAGTGTTATTTAAAACAAAATAATAATTTTTTAGTTTCTCAAAATATTTATTTAACATTTTCAGAATAACAAAAATTTTTTATTGGAATTCATTCAATTATTCAAAGAGAAGTAAATGATTAATACTTCTTGTTCCTCTCTTTGGTTAATTAATTTTGTTTAAGAACTATTTAGTTATAACCCCTTTTATATCAAAAGTATTACAAATAATAATTCATTTCATAAAAATTATTTTTAAAAAAGAAGTAATTTAAGATATAAGTGGATAATAAAGAATGAATAAAAAACAAATTTTTTTTTCATTAATGTGTTTTAAGAGAATTAATTCATTTTACCTCTTGAGGTTATCCATTAACT
>NW_001854366.1:5170-7540 GCF_000209125.1 Entamoeba dispar SAW760
TATTTATTATAATGAATGAGCTTGGTAACAATGTTTATTTATTTAATGAATTATTCTTCTGGGTGTGTTATTTTAATTTATTGTATTAATATATTTTGATTGTTATAGTCGTGTTCTGATAATTAAAGTCATAAGTTAGTAACTATAAATAAATATTATTTAATTGAAAGTAGTATGTAATGAAGTGATAAAATTATATATTATTTTCAATACCTTATAATAGCATTAATAAAATTGATAGTTGTATTGAAAATCATAACAATTCAATTAAAAAAAAAACAAATGTATATATACTATAATTAAAATTTAAAGTAAAGAGAAATATTTACTTTTTCATTATGATGTCAATCATTTAATATCTATCAAAATATAACAAAAAGAAATATATTGTTTTATTCAATAATTATCTTAAATCAATGATTTGATAAATATCATTAAAACATTTAAACAAACAAAACATATTGTTAATGAACATAATTTTAAATTAAAACATTATATTCAAATAATTATTTAAATGAATAATAAATAAATAAAAACATTATCTCTAATGAAACGAATAAAATACTGAATTAATAGTATGAAAAATGAATAAATTATAGAAAGGTGAACAATCCTACAACTTGAACAAACCGCGCAATTACACTTTTTTATTCTAAGAACATTTTAATTTCAACTTTATGTACATTCTTATTTATAGTACATTTTTCTTATTTTATTTTTATTTTTTTGTAAATAACATTTTCTATATTATAGTAAATATTTTACTATTCTTTTTTCCTTTTTTTTTTTCTAAATTTATTTTTTTTCTCCTATTTTTCTTCACACATCTTTTTCTTCTTTATTTTCTTATTGAATGTTCAACTATTTCATTTATCACACATTTCCCTATATAGTCTTTAGTGTCTTGAATATATTCTGTATCATCTCTTTCTATTTTTCTTATTTTCTTTTTTTTGAAAAAATTCAATTTTCTGATTTATACTATAAAGTCTATATCTATTCTTTATATTTACTCTAGTATAGTAGAACAGCATTTTTATATTAATTTCTTATGATGATATATAATTAGTATGTTATATAAATTAGATTCTATCTTTATTTTTACTATTTTCTTATAATTCATTATTGTATTCAACATTAATCAATAAAGAAAATAAGTCTTTATAATATATAGTTTGGAATATTTATAGTTTAAAAAGAAATTAAATGAGAAGAAATATATGAGATAATAATACGATTTAATGTATAAGATTTCAATTATTCGATTAACAATGTCTTTGATTCATTTAGCTATCTCAACTCTCTACATATCATTTAATTTCGAATTATTTATTATTTCATAATATCTATGTTCAAAAAGAGAAAGGGTAAGAAGTGTTATTAATAGGTTGATCAACAGAAAAGATTTGGAATATCATCAATAAGTGAAGAAGCACATATTAGATTGTTCGAGTTTATCAAAACAATGTAAGTGAATAAATAAACCACACTAACAATAATTGATCTCAAATATTATTCATTTGACTTGGTTCTATATGATATATCATCAAAAGATCTTTAGTGATTATATTAGAAAGGCAATGAAAAAAGTAAATAAGAGAAAAATGAAGAGAAAGAATGATATAAAAGAAAAAAGTGAAATTAGGAAGTAGATGAAGATGAAGAGAATAAAAGTAGAAATTTGAGGATATAAAAAGGAATAATTTAAAATGAGATAATAAAAGATGAAAAGGAAGATGGAATAATGGATGCATTTTTTATTATAGAAATTAGAAATATCTAATAAAAAAGCGTTTAATTTATTGATACAAAATAATTAACAATATTTTATTTATGCATAGTATTTTATTCTTTTTTCTATGATTTTTATTTATATGTATTATTTATTATTAGTGTTTATTATATAGCCATTTATAGATATTATATGATTAGTATATAATATGTAATATATGATAAATATTAAATATTAATTTCATATGATAGAGTTAGAAAATAGAAAAAAATAAATGGATAATAATAAATAATAAAGAAATAATAAGAGAAAAGAAATGATATAATAATAAATAAAATATATAAATAAAATAATAAATAAAATAAATATAATATAAATAAAATAATAATAATAATAATAAATATAAAGAGAAATTTGATATAAATTATAAAAATATAATCAAAATGAAAATAAGATAATGAAATGTATTCATATATAAGAAAATATATATAAATAGAAATATATGAATTTAAAGAAAATATAAATAATAAGAATATCAAACTAATAAAATATGGTATATATATAAAAAATATATAGATAATATGATGATATATATAAATAAGAATAAAAATAAAAATAAATATAATAATAAAATATAT
>NW_001854366.1:7640-12745 GCF_000209125.1 Entamoeba dispar SAW760
AGTAATGTGTTGATAATTTTAGTTATGAGTTTACATCATCAAGACTATCAACATTATATAATTAATACTTATTATTTCTTTCATTTGTTTTGTAATATTCATATTACAGTTATTATACCTAAATTGTTTTCTATTTCTTTTAATTTTTATTGATAGTTTATGATTAAGCCAAACAACACTAAAACCACTTGAATGGTTTCTAATTATCTTATCTTTTCATTTCTTATTTTTTTTTGTAATACTTTATACTAATTTAAATATTTGGTTGTTATATTTTCATTTTATACTATAGTCATATCATTAATCTATGTTTTATTTATCATCTTCATTAATATTATTTCATATTATATATTTAGTATCATCTTATGTTAATAAGTCATTGTTATAAGTAATTAAAAATAAAAAAAATTGTTAATTTCATACAGTGAAGTGGATATTGTAAATTCATATTTTCTATTTCTTTATGATATTTGTTATTTATTTTTATATATTTCTTCAATTCCATATTTATTTTATCATATATATATATATTTATATTTATATATTTATATTTATCATTTTACATACTAATAATATTTAAGATATAAATGTTTTGTTATTTGTACGACATTTCCATTATTTTATATTTCATTATTGTTTATATCATTTCTTGATTTAATTATTAACATTTTCTTGTATTATTAATATTTGAATATATACTCTATTTAATATTATTTACTTCATTTTAATTTATTATTATTATTATTATTATTATTATTATTATTATTATTATTATTATTATTATTATTATTATTATTATTATTATATTCATTCCATTATTTGTTTATAACCCCTAATGATTATTATCCATGTACTATGAAAGTGGTACTCATTTATTTTGTCTTCTTTTTCTTTTACCATCTCTTAAAAGAAATTCAGCAGAAATTAAAATACTAAGAAATACCTAATACTAAACATAAAATAACATTTAGGTGTTACAATGATTCTGGAAATTAAAAAGAAAACAAATTATATAATGATTAATTTTAAATTGATAATTGTCGTATCAATACATCAATGTTTAAAGAAAAAAAAAGGAATATAGAAATTACCAAATATATTAGTTAGAAAATTGATAACTTCAATGATAACTTTTTACCAATTAGTTAATACAGTTATAAATTGATTTTGAATTTAACCATAACATAATAAGTTTATTATAAAATGAATTAAGAATAAATTTATAATATAATCCTTTAATAAAATGTTGATATTTTTATAATTGATTTTTGATTCTAACAGTTTTTGATACAAAAATAGCATTATAATAATTTGACATTATAGATTATAATAAAACATTCTGATTTTACTTGTTTTATTTTTTAATATTACAAATTAACTTAAAAAAAGATAGTGAAACAAAACACTAAAATTAAAATTGAATAACAACTTTGACGCAATGAGTTGGTTTATTTTGAAAGAAGTCGAATGCATTTATAATTTGATCAAAAGTGAATCTTTGAGTAAGTAATGGCATAGTGTCAATTTTTTTGTTTTTAATTTTCTCAATTAACTCATCACAATGAATTGCATCAACTCCACCAGTTTTAAAAATAAGATTTTTACCATACATCAAAGGTAATGGAAATGACTGGTTTGACTCATACATAGCTACTAAAGCAACAATTCCATTTGGTCGAGTTAATTTCCATGACAACTCAAAAGATTCATTTGTTCCAGCATTTTCTATTGTACAATCACATCCCCTATTATTAGTAATACTGAGAATCTCATTGACAATATCACAATTATGTGGATTAAAACTCCAATCACAACAATGTAATTTTTGTGCGTATTCTAAACATTGAGTGTTGATATCTAAAGCAATAACTTTAGCCTTTTTCATTTTACAACAAAGCATTGAACATAAACCAACAGGACCACAACCTATAACAGTAACAATATCTCCTTCTTTAACTTCTCCTAATTCAACTCCAAAATACCCACTTGAAAGAACATCACCAACTAATAAACATTGTTCATCTTTTACTTCTTTTGGAATAACATTTAAACTTGAATCAGCAAATGGAATTCTTACGTACTCTGCCATTGTTCCATTTTCTCTACAACCAATTTCCCATCCACCATACTCACAATTATTAATATATCCATGTTGGCAAAACCAACAATTACCACAAAAAGTAATACAGTTGATTGAAACGTGATCACCAACTTTAATTTTCTTAACACTTTTTCCAATTTCAACAACTTCTCCAACTCCTTCATGACCTAAAATAACACCTTTTTTAGCTCTTGGTACTTTTCCTTTTAAAATATGGATATCACTACTGCAAATTGATGCAAATGTTATTTTGACAACGGCATCAGTCTCATGAGTGATTTTTGGTTTTTCAACTTCAGTTATTTCTAATTGATTTTCGTCAGAAAAACAAAGTCCTTTCATCCTATTTGATATATAGTTGATTGATTTTGAAATTATTTTTTTTTAACTCCAAATAAGTTTTATAAACCAAAAAATAATAAGAACTAAAAATATATATTTTGATATATTTTTATTATTTAAAAAATGAGAAAAAGAATGAAAAAAAATTCGTTTCATTCAGACATGAATTTTCAAAGAAAAAAATCGGGAGAAAGAAGTTTTTTCAGCTAAAAATAATAATCGCCTCTCATTATATTTATAGGGAACCAAAATGAGAAAAAGCATAGATAGTAAGATATAGTAAAATAATAATAAAAAAGTTAAATAATAAAAGAAGAAAAAGAACTCTACAAAAACAAACTCAAAAATAAGGAAAGATGAACACAAATGCAAATAGAAATAAACAACCAAGTGATGAACTACCAATTAAAATTATAATTATTGGAGATTTAGGAGTTGGAAAGACGTCACTTATTCATAAATATTGCGAATATAGTGGAGAAGTTAAAGAGCTAAATTATAAGAGTTTAATTTTTCAAAACCGTAAATTAAAACTTGTATTACCTGATACTTGTGGAGGTGAACAAATGGCTACTCTTACTTCTGCTGTTTATCAAAATGCTTCTGCTTGTGTCTTTGTTTATGATATTACAAAAAATGATTCATTATTATCTCTTCAAAATTGGATTGGAGAATTAAGGCGTTATGGTCCAGACAAAGGAAATGTTCCAAAATTTTTATGTGGAAATAAAACAGACCTTGAAAGTCAAATTAATGAAAATGATTTTAAAGATTTTCTCAGTAAAAATCCAATGAAAGACTTTAAAATTTCTGTTCAAAATGGTGAAGGAATTGATACTATGTTTAATACCATTCTTCCAGAAGCAATTGAACAATCAATTAAACAATTAAAAGCAAAAGGTAAACCAATTCCACCCCCAATAAAAGAGAAAAAGAGTGGTAAGTGTGCTTTGCTTTAATTCAAAAATTGTTTGATGTTATTGTTTAGAATTCTTTTTTTTTTTTAATGAAATAGAAAAGAAGTTAAAAGAAAAAATAGATATAATTTTTTATTCAATTTGAATAATCATATCATAAATAGATTGAAGAGGTATTAAAAGAGAAGATACTTGAATTTGTTGAAAATAATATGAAGGAATTATTAATTTATAACCAACTTCAATAAGATGATTATAAAATAAATATTCAAGCCCTTTTTTATATAATTCTATGGATTGAATTCCTGGTATTACAACTTCATTTATGTCTGTTCTAATTAACCCATTTTTATTTTGATTAAATACTATCCCAAAAGAAGAGTTATTAGATTGTTTAATTTGATAAGGCAATTTTATTTCATTAAATGACTGAACTACTATATCTTCGTTAACTAGTATGTTGTATTTCTTGTTATTATCATTTGTTATTTGTTTTTCTATTATTTCTTCATTAGTAATTGGATTTGGATGAATTGTAATATAATTTTGAAATGCGTCTTCAGCTTCTTTTTGTGTTAAATAGCTTTTATATTTTGACTGTGAAAATCCTTTAACAAGTGAAGAGCACACATCCCAACTAGTATAAATTCCTCTTTTTCTTCCTTCAAATACAACATACCATTTAGTTTTTTTAGGCATTGTGTTATAATTTGTTAATTTAAAGTAACTAAAAAATAAAATAAAAATTCATTTATTAAAAAAACAAAAAAATTAAAATATATAAAAAAATAATAAAACATTTTAAAATTTACAAACTACACATGAAACATTATCAGTACTTCCTCGTGCAAATGCCATATCTCTTATTGAAGATGAAATGTCTGAAGGTTCAGACCTTATTCTATTTTTTACTATTGAATAAACTTCTTCATTCCTTAAGAAATCCCATACACCATCACATGCCACAATAAGAAATTGATCAGATTCTTCTCGTTCTCTAATGAAAATATCTGGTGTTGGTGTTAAAATTGGTTGAATAGATGTATCTCCTAAACTCCTTGATAATGCAAGAATGCCGTTTGTTCTATCATTAATAACATAACCACCATTTTCTCTTATTCTATTATATTCTGATTTAATAACTGGACGATGTTCAACAGTTAATTGTATAAATCCATCTTGTTTTATTAATAAACATTTACAATCTCCAGTATTAGCAATATAAAATTTTTTATCACAAATAAAAATACAAAGACATGTTGATCCATCTTTAATTCCATAAGTATTAATATTCTTATTAAGTTCAAGAAATGTTTGAATGAGAATATTATTTATTCCTGCTTCTGGTTTTTGAATAAGTATTTTTTCTATTGTTTCTTTAAATCGAGAAACACAATAAAATGATGTTTCTGATCCACCATGCCCATCACATAATACAATTAAATGATTTCCTTGTTCAATAAAATTTTCTATTACACACAAACAATCTTCCATAGTTTCTCTATTTCCTTTCCATTCGGAAATACCAAATGAACAAGTATTATTACATGGATGTATTAATTTAGATTTATTATCATTCCTTTTAATTGTTGTAATAGTAGATCGTTTAACAGGTAGAGAATATAATCCATTATTAGTTTTTGTTGTCATTAAAACAATAGTATTTTTCTTTAATTTATTTATTCCTGAACACTTTTTTCCACAAACTAGTTAATCTTTCAAGTTTTTTATGTTCAAATACTTCT
>NW_001854366.1:12845-15221 GCF_000209125.1 Entamoeba dispar SAW760
GAATAGCCGTTAAATAATCAATACTAACAAGTGATTTACAACTAATATCAATTTCTATTAAATGAATATTTTTTATTATTGAAGGTAAACAAATTAAATGATTAGAATTTATTAATAATGTTCTTAATGAAAGAGGAAGATATGGTGGTAATTGATATAATCTATTATGAGAAATATTTAATAACCTTAAATGACTGAGCATTGACAATTCATTTGGTAAAGAGCAAATATAATTAAAAGACATTCTTAATTGTTCTAATTCAACTAAATTACATATTGAAGATGGAATAGAAATAACTTTATTGTTTGATAAATCTAGATAACGAAGATGAATTAATTGAGTTATATTATTTGGAAAGGATTCAAAGTTATTACATGAAATTGAAAGAAATCGAAGTGATGTATGTAATTGTGGTAATTCAGATAAGAGATTTTTTGTAACATCCAATCGTTGAAGAGTAGGATACATATCAGGTAAGTGTGTTAATAAGTTATCTTTTAAATTTAATATTTCTATAGCAGAATTAACTGCTGGAATAGAAGTAAGTCCATTTGTCTGTAATGAAAGTTCATTACACTCTGGAATTGATTCAATTTTTTTAAGACCAAGATTTTCAATATATAATGTTTTAATTGGAGGTAACTCATTTACTTGTTTAATATTTCCACCAAATATTCTTAATCTTGTTAGTGTAACAAATTCATGTAATGAAAGAGTATTAAATAATACATCACTCATTACTAAATCAGATATACTCATACTTGCTAAAAGATTAATTGAAGTTAATGGATTATGGTCAATATCTAATGAATTTAGATTTGATAATAAAGAAAAGAATGAAGGGAGTTCTGTTAGTTGATTACATGCAATAGAAAACATGTGTAAAGATTGTAATTTGGTAAATTCAATTGGAATTTTTTTAATAGAATTACCATTTAAGTTTATTGATTGTAGAGGACATTCACAAATAGTTGTTGGGATAGTTTCAAAGAAATTATGATCTAAATCTAACTAAATAATATAAATAAAATATCTTATATAATAATAATTATAACAAACAGTCTTTAATTTTCTAAGTTTTGTAAATCCATCGGGTAGTGAATGGATATAATTAACTGATAATGAAAGAAATTCTAAGTTTTCTAATTGAATAAGAGGAGTGATGTCAGTTATTGAATTTTGTGATAAATCAAGATGACTGAGACATGTGAGATTGATAAGTGATGAGATATCAGATAATAAATTTTGTGAAACATCAAGTTTGTGTAATTTCGGAAATGATTTTGTTTGTTTTTCTGAAATAAATGAAATTTTATTTCCTAGTAATGCCAATACACTAAGTCGTTCAAAACTAACATTTGGTATTTCCTATTATATTACTTGGTTGTTGATGTAAGTGGTTTTTATTACTATAAAAAATCACAAACTGTAATACAGTTTAAACTGAGATTTAATGTTGTAATGAAATTGCTATTATTGATTACTTCAATAGGAAAAGAAAGCAGCCCTTTGGCTTTAAAAATAATGGTATTAGGCTGCTCTATAAAAGACATTAATTTTTTTTTTTTTAATGTTTATTAGTTCTATTAAAAATTTTTATTTTTTCTTTTTATTGTTAAAAAACAATATTGTTATTAAATTATGTGTTTTTAATAATAAAAAGAAAATGAATTAAACAACGCAAAACAAAAAAAGAAATCGAATGAACAAAAATAAATTTTGAATAAACAGAAGAAAAATAGTTTAAGAAATTCACTTTAAAATCACTTTTTTTTTAATGAAACAATCGTGGTCCCGAGAAATTTATAGAAAAAGAGTATTCTTTTCAGATTTAAATTCAGTTTTAATTTACCTGATTTAAAAAGAATTGAATAAAAATCAAAGATTTTATCGCACAACTTTCTCATCTACTTATTTATTTTTATGGTTGACACTATCCCACAATGTTTCTCTCCTCATACTCCAGAAGAAGTCCTTAGAAATATTCCGAAGTTAATTCAAAAAATTCAATCATCATTATCAATAAACCCTGAAACAACTGATATTCTTCATCACCATTTGGGTCAAATACAAAGTTGTACTAACATGGAACAATTATTAATTTTCTTATATCCTTTATTTTTTGATTTATATAGAAGTCCAACTCTCTCATCTTCAATGAAACAAAGGATGGTTTCTTTCTTCTTAAGTCTTCTTGATTCAATGAAGTTTGTTTTATTACGCTTTAAGCTAAAAATTTGATTTATAGATAATAGTCTTGCTGTCAAATTTAATTCAATAAATGATTATAATAATGGATTTATTCAGTCTATTCAACGTATGGACCATTTAAGAAAGATAGATATTAATACCATGCTTGACCCACTTTATTTTGA
>NW_001854366.1:15321-24452 GCF_000209125.1 Entamoeba dispar SAW760
AAAGAAAAACGTCAAAAATTAAAACAATTAATACCCAATGCAAATTGTTATCAAACCCAAGCCATTTATACTATTTTACTAAACAAGGTGAATGGATGGGATTTTGAAATTAATGTAGATTCATTTCCCGACGATGTGGTAGAAGAGTTATTAGATATATTTGATGACATTACTTTCTACTGTTAACTTTGTTTTTTCCCTTCATCTATTTACTGTTTTATCTTTAAAATAAACTATAATTAATAGCTTGAAAAGTAAAAAGAAAAGATCCAATCTTAGGTGAAGAAAAACTTTTCATTTATTATTTTTTCCTATTTCATTTATTCTTCTCATGAAACCAACACCACCTCCTAAACCAAAATCTCCCTCTAAACCAACACCCCCTCCTCATCGTGCTAATACACAACCACTAAACACTAACATTAATTATATTCATCGTCAATCTACTAATCCTTTTGCTGCTCACACCATAAAACAACAAAAGACTGGAGAACCAACACTTTCACCCAGATCACCAAAACCAGTACCACAATCTCCAGTCAATAGATACCCACAAAAACAAACACCAACCGTTCCTTCACTACCACAAAAATTACCTAAATTAAGTCTTCAATTCAAGAAAATACCAACAAACCCATTTGATGAACCAACAACACCAACCCACACAACGACAAATCCATTTGACGAGCCATCTTCAAAACAAGTACCATCAACTAATCCATTTGATGAGCCATCTACCCAACAACAATCCCTCTCTCCAAAAAAATCAATTAATCCATTTGAAAATTCTTATTCCCCTAAACGTTACCAAAACAAAACTACCACTATCACTCCATCTCAAACACAGAGTTGTCAAGACATTACAGTTGAATTATTAGGGGATGATGAATTTGAACCAAAAGAATATGAATTTGGAGATGAAGAAGATAAATATAACACTCCCTCAGAAGAAGAATTTGAAATTGATATTTTAAATCCATCTGTAAGTAATTCATCAGGAGAATCTCTTCATTCATACTCTAACATTAAACAAAGTGATTCAAGTTATTCAAGACAATCTAATATAACCAATAATATTAATACACCTCAAATAGAAATAGATACACAAAAAATTATACCAAATAAAATTGTTAAAAGACAAACATCATCACTACTAGCACAACCTAATGAATTGCCTAAAAGAACAAATTCGTCTTCTCCTACAAAAGAAATTAATAAACAGAATAATTCACTTTCACCTCGTGTTATTAGTCTAAATTCAAAAACTCCTCGAGTATCACAGAAAATTGATTTAAAAGGGGAACAATTATTGGTTGTAGATCATAACCAATATATACAAAATTTAATTGTTAGGTTTTCAGAACAATGTTATGAACATTCTCCATTAGTAGAATCAACAATAGAACTATTATCTACTTCAATGGATGATAAATCTCATTATGAATTTCTTATGCAAACCCTTAACAATAAAACTTCTTTTGATAATGAACAAGTTAATATACAGTTTATTAAATTATTAACCAATATAGTACGAATTTCAGATCATAGAAGTGTTTCTATTGCTTCTAATTTTTCATCTAGTAAATTTAGTTTACAAGTAAGGAATAACACTTCAATATTAATGAAAGAACTTAGCAAATACCTTTTGAAAGATGTTGTAGATTCATTTTTACATATTATTCAAAGCATTAAAAATGATGAAACAACTAGAGAAGCTGCAGTAATGATTATTTGTTTTAAACAAATAATTCTTCCAGTTGATGGTATTAACGTGAGTGAATCAGTTAGATTTATAAGTAATGTAGAAAATGCATTAAATTCAGCACAAAGGAGTGTATTAAAACGGTCACTATGTGAATTACTTGATGGTGTTTGTATTAATGGATTAGGAAGAGGAATTGGTATAATACAATTAGAAGAACGGTATGGAAGAATCATTGACTTATTACGGAAATGGAAAAATTCAAAAGTACCAATTAATGAAACATGTGCACACCTTGGTGCTCAAAGTGATGGACTATTTGGTCTTTTTATCCAACCAATTTTAGTATCAAATTATACTCTTTTAGCTAGTACAAAAGATCAACAAAAAAGATTAAAAGCTTTAGAAATGATAAGTGATTATATTAGCGGTAGTTTAGATGTATTACCAAAGAACCATTCTTTAATTCCGTCATTAGTAGATGAGTTCCTTGCAAAAACTATTCTTCCAAAAAAAGAATATCATCGTTTAAAATATGCTTCTAATAGTGAAATTCCTATGTTTTCTAAAGTGTTTTCACATCCTGTTCTTTATTTACATCAAACAACAATGTATATTCTTTCTGGAAAATTTGTTACAACAACAGATATTCGTGCTACTGTTATTCAACATCTTCCACAATCTATTACTTTACCTTCAGAAGTTCAACAAGGAGTAACAGAATTTTTATCAAATACATCATCATTAATTGGAACGGTAATGGATCCATTTAATATATGGGCATTAGAAATGTATCCAGAATCATTTATTCATGATTCTACTGCAAGAGATACAACTTCACATAAAATAGTTAGTGCATCAAGAAGTCCAATACTTGAAATTAAACAAGAAGCAAGAAAAGCATTACTCAGAGATGCAAAACGAAATCCAAGATTATTTTGTGGTATATTTGAAGAATTTCTTGGTAATGGAATTGAAGAAGAAAGTAATTGGAGTGAAGGAGAGTATGTGTGTCAACTTGCTGAAGTATTTGGACAAACTAATGACGTTGCTAGTAAAGGATTAGTTAATATGTTACAAAGAAGAATATTAGCACTTATTATTACATTAGATGAAAAATCTATTGAAATAGCTTCACGGTTAGTTGATGCACTAAAGTTAAAAGGATATAGAATTATTGAAAATTCAAATATTATTGCTCAATATTTGTCATTAGTTTCTATAGAAAATATAGATAAGTTTGTAACTGAACAAAAAGAGTTATTGTTTGTTAAAGAATTATATAATAGGTTATCTAACAGTTATTCATCTAAAATGCAACCAGAGTTAATTCGATTCATTTTTGCATCAATGAAAATGGGAAATGTACAAATAATTCATTCAATTATTTCACAATACAATGCTGGTGTAGATCATATTTGTTCAATGGTACATTCACTACTTAAATTATCAGAACCATCTGTTATAGATCTTTTTGCATCTTCAATGATTGATTCTAAAAAGAAGAAATTTAATCTTGAATTATTAAATACATTGGTTTCAATAGAACCAATTAAATATATTCGTTGTCAAAATCTTATTTCATTATGTAGATTAACATTAAAACATTGGACTCAATTTAAAGATCTTCCAACTTCAAATATTATTTTATTTGAAATAGTATCAAAGATATGTACTTTAGAAATTACATTACCTTCTCCATCAATAGAAGATTCATTAGTAACATTTATCTCAAAATACATTCATCAAATATCATTACATAAATATATTACTTCAATAGTCAATGCAATAACACTAAAAGCAAGAATATCTTCTCCAATTGATTTGTTTAATCTTCTTGAAATACTCTATTCCTCTGATCCTATTGCTTCAGAAACATATTTAGTAAATTTATTAAAAAGATATCCAAATATGTTATCTATTTCAATGCAACGTTCTTTTTTGACAAGGGATGTAAGAATGATGTATTACCATGCAGTGTATACAATTCTTAGTAGTGGATATCCTATTCGTATAGAAGAAATATTAAGTTATGGTATTATTTTAACATCAAAAAATTCAAATGACTTTGCAGCATTAATGAAAGGAATACAAGGATTTAATATTTCTACTTATTGTGGATGTGCTGCAGGTGGATCGTGGAATTGTGCAATAATGAGAGAACTGGCCAAAGCGTATTGTTCTGAAAGTCCATCGATACTAAAAGGGGTACTTCAATATCATAATTTGTTAAGTAATAATGAGTATAGAGTATTGATCCATGTATGTTGTGAATGGATGAAAGTTGCTGTTCAGTATGATCTTGAAGGAACAATTAATATTATGATTGATATGACATCAACAGCACAGCAATTAGATTATGAAATTTGTGAAATGTGGCAATACGTTATACGACAATGTGAAGATAAAATCGATATAATATTAGAAATTTTATTAACAAAAGCAGAAAGTACTGAAGAAAGTATAGGTTTAATTGGTAAAATAATGTGTAGTTTATGTGGAATAGAATCATTATGTTTACCGATATTTATGAATTTATATAATAATATTATGGAATTACCAATTCAACCTAAACTTCCTTGTGACTTAATTGAAATAACACCATCATTCCCTTCTAAAAAAGAAAACGTTTATTTCATACTACTCTCTTTTATCATTTCATTAATACCAATTACTACAATACAATACATTCCTCATTTATGTGCTTTATCCTTACTTTTTTATGCTCCAACAACAGTTCATGGAGAATTAGAGGCATGTGCAAGAAGAGTCATAAGTATTGTTTCTCCATCTTTATCATATGATAAAATGTTTACACCAGAAAGTATTAAAGGAATAAAGAATCAGTTAGATAATTTTGGTGTTCTTGAACAGTTTGAACAGATAATTTTAAGTTGTTGCACAGTGTTTCAAACAGAAGTAGCAGTAAATGCTTTAGATATATTTATTCTTCTTCAAGACCATCCACCATTTTCATTAGATATGTTATCAATGATTAGTGCACGAGGATTATTATTTGGAGAAGTGCAAGTGCTTCAAAAAGTAGTTGAAGCATCAATCCAATTAAATGATCCATCTATTGCAGAGATACTAATTTCTGTTCCTGTTATTGGTATTTTTGAAAAAGCAGCTCAAATCGTACCTGTTAATTCTATTAAAGTTAATATATTAGCTCATGCTGCAGGAAGAAAAGAAACACAACGTCTTGTCTATGAATTAACAAAAAATTGTACTGGAATTAAAGGATGGATTGGAGAGCTCATTAAAATAGGAACTGGTCTTCAAAAAAATAATTTCGTATTATCTGTTGTTCATGCATTCAATGATTTTGAACCAAATGAAATTGTTGAGATATTAATGTCTATTGCAGAAGGTGGAAGTTATGGAGTATCAACAGAAGCCTTATTACAATTATGTAAATTTAAATATACTTTTATTAATAAACGATTAGTGGAAATTATTTCAAGAGGAATGAATTGTGAAGAAACTGCTCAAGAATGTGCTAAATTTCTTGAATCTTATTGTATTGAAACTAACATTCCTAAAGGTGACTTTGAACAACACAATTTATTTTTTGATGGAATTAATGAAGACATTATTAAATCAGAGTGTGTTAAAGCAATTGAAAAAATTTGTTTAAATAATTCTATTGCAATTGATCATCAACGCTTATTATCAATTGTAAGGAATCATTCAATGGATATAAAAAATTTTAGAACACTATTTTCATTATAATTCATTTCACTTTTTGTTCACTTAATTTTATTGTTATTGTGAGTTGAAAAAGAAGAAAAGGTTTTATTGAAATATTACTAAAAAAGATTAATATAATTAATAAGAAATAAGAAATTTAATTTTTAAATGAATTGATTTATATTACTTAATTCATTTATAAAATTCTTTCAAAATAATAAAAAAGAAAAAAAAGTTCAATTTTGTGTATCTTTTTGAAAAAGTTGTACTCTTCTACTTTTTATTTAATAATTGTAAACTCTTTTTACATGGCTGAAACACCTCCTATTCTTGTTGGTATTACAAAAGAACAGTTTGCTGGAGTATTACAGTTTGAACCTAATATTGAAGATGGATACGATTATGTTGTTAATGATGAAGTTCGTAAAAGAATGCTTATTTATGTAGTTATTTCTGCATTATGTCCTCCATTCTTTTTTTATATTCAACGAATATATAGTAAGAGTGAAGATCCAGTAATACATAATCGTTATAAATTGTGTTTAAATATTTTTGCATTTGAGACATGTTGTTTAGTAATAATTGGTGTAGTCTTGTTTTCTTGGTGGTTTCATGATGCGTTAGAATAAAAGTAATTAAAATATTTAATAAAAACTACTTAATTTATGTTTATGATTCAGTGCTATTACTACTATCATCTTCAAATACCATTTCTTTTGTTTTTACAAGATAAACATAATATGGGTCACATTCTATCAAATAAATCTTCTTTCTCTTATTCTTTTTTTATTATCTAATACAAAAAGTGTATATAAAACAAACCATTTTTTGAATGTACTGTTACTTCAAATTGTCTGTAATAACATATATTTTCAATTGTTCTCTTAATTACTCGAACTGGAAAATATCCATCTAACACTCCTATCTCTTGATAATTAGAAGTAGATGAGACTGGGTAAACAACTAAATACTACGTTATTTCTATTTCTTTTATTTTAGCATTAAAATAAAACAAACCTTCTCCTACTTTAATTTCAGTGATTGCTCCTTTTAAATTTCTTACTACTATTTTACCATGTTGAGTAATACACCTATCAACAGATGTTATTTCTATAGCTTTAAGATCAGGGTCATCGTTTTTTTCTATTGTTTGAACACAAATATATTGATATGAATAACAGGTTATAACAAATAAGACAACAATAACACTGAATTTCATTTCTGATTTCAAGTTAGTTTTTTTTCAAAATCTTAAAATCAAATAATACATTCTTTTTTCTTTTTTTTTTTGGGTTTAGAATTTTGAAAATTAAAATTCGTTACTTTTTTTTATTTGTTTTATTGAATGAAAGAGTAAATTGCATGAAATTGACAGATGGGTTAATCACTCTCTTGTTTGGTTGTTTCATTTTTAATTTAATTATTTTAGTGTTACTCTTTTTGAAAGTAGATTGGAATATATGGTGATAATTTTAGAACAACTTTTCTTTTGTAATGAATAGAACTCGTAGTTGATTGTTTATAATAATATATTCTATTATTCGAAACTTGTGTTCTAATATTTTACAATAATATTGTTTTGTTTTTGATTAAATTAGAATAGTTATTGGTTCTTATTTTTCCAGTCTTTGGACTTTTATTAGGTGATAGATTAACCTTCCTAAGATACTTCATTTTGAAACTGAGAGGAGGTTATTCTATCAATATTAATTGATTTATCTAAAGGCATTAAAAATATTTCTAATAAATGTTTATGAAATATATACATTATAATGTTAATTAATTTATTTTTCAAATCTAGAAACTAATTTATGTAAAGAAAATTTACTCAATAAGATGTTATACAACAGAAATGGACTTTAACAGCATATGAAAACAAATAATATAAATATATGAAAACCGCCACAAGAAAGATTAAAATGGTTTAAAACAATTATGAAGAAGGAAAGCAAGAAATATAATTCAGAAATTTTATTTTTTGATGTGTTATTTCTATTTTTATAATTAATATAAAATGTGTTTTAAATAACGCTTATTTAAATTTTTTGTTATTTTTATTTTATGTTATTAATTATTCTTCTTTTAATGAACTTCATTTCTTCTTAGTTTATTTTGTGTTTATTCATTTGGACCAATTCAAATAATAAACAAATGAACTTCATTTTTTTTTAATCCTTATTTTGTTTCTTAACCTTCTTATTAGTAATTTATTTGGTTCTATTATGTTTTTCATTGAATCATTTATATTACTACATTTTTATTAGTCCGTTATGTTCATTATGTTATCAAATATATTACTTTTTTAAAAAAAAGAACAGTTTATAACATTAACCCCAGTATACATGAATATCTATTCAATGACTTTTCTAATGATACTACTATGACGTTGAATATTTTTATTACTTTTTTATAAATGATAATAAAAATGAAATATAAATGCTCAATCACTTTGAGTGAAAATAAATAGGTTTATATTTATGATAGTACTAATATAATAAAATAATTCATAAATAAATATGGAATAATTAGTTAATTGAGGATAATAAAATTTACCTGTAATGTTTTTTGAACTAGAAACTAGTCCATCTTATCTCTGTTATCAAAAGTGTATAAAAAAAGTAATTAACAAAATAAGAGTTAAAGAAGATGATTCTATAAGAAAAAAGAAAATGTTTTAAAAATATTCAAGTCTTTTGAGTTTTTTTCACAGTTTTTGTGTTTTAAGAAAATTTCGAGTATTTATTGATTATTTTTAATCCATCTTCTTTCACTTTTAGAATAAACTCTAATGCAATAATCATGAAAATTTAACAATAATAAGAACTAAAAAAAGATAAACAAAATGAACTATGGAATGGATGTTAGAACACAACAAAGTGCAATTGTTGAACATTTAAAGAAGAATAGAAAAGAATATGATATAAAACAAATATTAAATGAATTAGGATATGATGTTTCTGAAGGGACTGAATTATTCCAAAGACTTTCAACAATGTCAAGTTCAGTGGAATATAACCCAACCAGAAAAACATTTAAGTATAAACCAAAAACCAATGCAACAAATATAGAAGAGTTAATTAATATTATACATGATTCTAAATTCAAATCAGTACCAAGATCAACATTAGATGATGCATATCCAGATGTAGAAAAAGATTTAGCATCAATGGTTGAACATCCAGAAAAATATGATATAGTTGTTGTAGAAGAAGGAGGAAGATCAAAAGAAATATATTTTTTTAGTGATCCTAAGAAACGATTATTACATGATTTACCAAATTTAGATAGAGAGATTGTTGGGAAATGGAAAGAGTTATCAGGAACAAAAGATGAAGATTTTGAAAAAACAGTTAAAGAAAGTCATTTAATACCATATCATTATAGTGCACAAAATTCTATTAAAAAAAGTAGAAAAGATTAAAAAAAAACAAAGAAGAAGAAAAAATATAGTAATGAATAAAATCAATTATATTGATTTTTTTTGTTTAAAGTTTCTCCATAACAGAAATAAGAAGTGCATAAAGTTGAGTAGCAGTTTCAACATGAACATGTTCTTTTGGAGTATGAACATCATGAACTGATGGACCAAGAGAAATAGAATGAAGGTTCAAATTTTTATATTTTTCCATAATAATAGAATTTTCAAGACCAGCATGAATAGCAACAGTTTTAATTTCTGATTTATACATTTCTTTATAACATTCTTTAAGAGTTTTAAGTAAATGATTATTTGGTT
>NW_001854366.1:24552-32822 GCF_000209125.1 Entamoeba dispar SAW760
CATAATATATTTATTAGAATCCTATTCCATTCGATTCTCGAACTGCATTATTCTAATTTTGTTTATTCTTATTTAAATTAGTTCTTTGTTATATTCATTTGACCTGATTGTTTTCTTTTTTTTTTATAAAATCTTTACCAACCAAGAACTTTGAAGAATAGAACTTAATTTTTCTCTAATTTTTCCAGATTCTCATTGAAAAATATATTTTATTGGAAAGTTCTTCCAATTAGAAACAAGAAATGAGTAGTGGTGATGAATTTATTACTATCCATAATCCTGTTTATATATACCAGAAACATGGCATTGGTAAGTCTTTATTTAAACAAAAAGGGATAAACAAAAACGAATCTATAAGTATCATTACTAAGATTGAGTATGTCTATCTTAATGAATTAAACGAAATTCTTAAAGAAGATCGTCGAAATATACTATTAAATGAAAATGAAAAAATGAAATATCATTTATATTGTGAATTAAAAAAGAAAGGTTTCTTTATTAAAGATGGATTTAAATATGGATGTGATTTTGTTGTTTATAAAAAACATCCACAATGTTGTCATTCATACTTTGGAGTATTATTAATGAATATTCATCAGTCTTTAATAAATAATGAATTAATTGGGCTATGCAGATTATTGCATAACGTAAAAAAACATTTATTACTTTGTAATTATAATAATTCATTAATAACAATGAAAGAAATTAATTGGGTGTCAATGGAAAATAAGTAAAAGAAAAAAGATATAAAAACAAGTAAAAAGTCAATAATTCAATAAATTTTTGGTTTTTGTTTTTTAAAAAAAAAAAAGAAAACAAAGGATTGGTAAAAAAAGAGATCTTAAAGATCGGTCATTTAAAATGGAAGAAAAAACACAAGGATGGCTTATGAAAGAAGGTGGAAGTTGGAAGTCTTGGAAAAAAAGATATTTTGAATTAGACAATGATACATTATCATATTACAAAGAACAAGATAAAAAAACATTAATGGGCATAATTAATTTATCTCTTGCCACACATATTATAGCAGTTGATAATTATCATAAGAAGTATGAAAATATAATTCGTATTTGTACACCATCAAGAACATTTCATTTAAGTGCAGCAAATGAAGAAGATAGATTATTATGGTTAACATCTATTATTTGTCATTCTCAACAATCAAATATTTATAAATCTAAAATAACTAAAGAAACAGTAACACAAAAGGATTTTGATGTTAAATGTTTATTAGGTAAAGGAGCTTATGGAAAAGTATTTTTAGTTGAAATGATTTCTACTCATGAAATATTTGCAATGAAAACTATTGAAAAGAAACAAATTATTGAATATGAAGAAATTGAACACACTATGTCTGAAAGACGTATTCTCTCTAAATTACGTCACCCTTTCTTAGTAAATTTATATTACTCATTCCAAACTCCAACTCATTTATTTTATATTATTGATTATTGCCCTGGAGGTGAATTTTATTATTATTTACAAAAGAATGGAAAAGTTAGTGAAGAAGATGCTAAATTTTATGCGGCTCAAATTTTACTTGCAATAGAACATCTTCATTCTTCAAATATTGTTTATCGTGATATTAAACCAGAAAATATTTTAATTGGTGCTGATGGTTATCTTCGTTTAACTGATTTTGGACTTTCTAAAGAAAATGTTACAAAAGAAAATACTACAAATACATTTTGTGGTACACCAGAATATCTTGCTCCAGAAGTTGTTATTGGTAAAGATTATTCAGAACCTGTAGATTGGTGGGGATTTGGTATTTTAATTTATGAAATGATTCATGGACATGCTCCATTTACTTCAGAAGATATTCAACAATTATTCCAAAAGATTATTCATGACCCTGTCATCTTTCCAAATGTTTCTTATCCTACTGCTGATTGTAAACGTTGCATTCAAGATTTATTAGTTAAAGATCCAGAAAAACGTTTAACAAATCCAAATAACATTAAATCACATCCTTGGTTTAAAGGATTTGATTGGGAAGGATTATTCCAAAAGAAATTATCTCCTCCTTTTGTTCCTGTTTTAAAAGATAAAACTGATACATCTAATTTTAATGAAGATATTATTAATGAAACAGCTAAAATTGATGAAGGAGAAGTTGTTGATTCTAAAGATTACTTCAATGACTTTACTTATTGCAAATAAGTTATTGTCATATTATCATATTTGTCATTTGATAATTTCAATCTTGTTGGTGTTTATTTTATGTGTTAGTAATTTTTACTCAATTCTATTTTTATTTCATAATAAAAATTTTACTATTTATAAATAATACCAAATATCTTCACATATTCATGTATCAAATCAATTTTTTATCTAATTCTTATGACCTCTCTTTTTGAAACTCTTTGACTAATTATTAATCGAATGAAATTTTAAATGACAATAGGATAAATAAAGAAAATAATTAAATAGTTTATAAACAAAAATTTCACAAACAGTATAAGGATATTTAACTTAGAATCTTCGAAAATATAGAGTCTTAAATATCTAAACAAAACAATAGATCTTTTTATTAAATAATTTAATTGGATATCTTATTTTATCAAGATATTAGAAATTTTACTACTATTATTTATTTAATTTTAATGTAAAAGAATATAGATTATGGTAAAATATTTTAATAAAATAGTATACAAATAAATCATTCAAAATGATATGTCATATGCAAAATCATATCATTAAAATATGTGTTAAACTATTATGTAATTATGACAAATGATTCATTAAATAAATAAAAATTACAATTAAATAGATATTATTCAACAAAGTTAAGTAAATATAAATTAATTTTCAAACAAAAGAGAGTTTATAGTGTAAGTATAACGGCCAAATTGATTAAAAGAATGTTAAAATATTTCAATTATAAGATGTTAAAAAGAATTTATAACAACTTATTAAAAATTACATCTACCTTATAACCATTATCATTTATGTTATAAATTCTAAATCCTTAGTTTTATTCTATTAACTCATCTTTTTCATGCCCCAAGAATTTTTATGTTGATTAATTATTATAAAACTTATTTTCTTTCACTCAAAATAATTCTTAAATTAAAAAAAAACAGTCTTAGCTTAAATTAAAGAATAATTACAATGTTAATACTTAATAAATGAAAACAAAAAATTTATATGTATTGAAAAAGTGTCAAAAATTATATTCTAATATCCTCTTCCAAGTTATTTTAGATTAATGAATAAAACAATAATTAAGAACACTTCATGTTTTGTGGCTGTATAAGAAAAGCGGATAAAACCATATTATAAATTTACTTTTTAACTATAAACCAATATTATTTTAAATATTACCTTGAAACTCATTGAAAACGATAATCTGTTTGGTTATAACAAATTAATGAATTGCTAATAATTTTTATGGCTTCCTTTCAAAGTGTATTATTATTCTGAAAAAGAATAACACCAACGTTGGAATTAAGTAATAAGAAAATAGCCACTTATTAAATTTTATTCCTACTTAAAAACAAAGACATTTAACTAAAATAAAAATATGAAAATAAACATTTAAGTTCATTAATGTTTTTTGTTTAGGAAAATGATAACTCTTTAACATAAATTGTTTTTTTCAGATTAACAACAAAAAAATATGACTTTTGTTTTTTGTTTTTAAGTAAAAGTACCCTGTTTTTTCAGTACTTCTATTTGTGTTTTAGATGATAAACTATTTGTTACTTTTTAATTATTAAAAATTATGAAACAACCAAACTTGTTTCTTTCAACAAGAAAAAAATTTCAAAGAATTTTACCCTAAATGGGATTTTAAAAAGAATTTGAACAATGTTTTATATATTGATTTTTTTTTAATATTTTAAACTATTATTTTACTTTTTTCTTGATTGCCTAAAAGAAAAGTTGTCGGAGATGGTTCACTTTTTTGATAAGGAGATAAAATGTAAGTTTTGAGGAAGAAAAATTTGCTTGAACAAAAGATAATACTTAGAATAAAAGGAAGATTCTATGAACTGTAGTATTCAGATTAAGACTCATGGACGTTTATGTACTATCATTGTCAGATGTTCTTCTTAATATTTTACTCATTGGGGTTAGTATTTTAGGTGTTTTATTCCTCATTTTTCAAGGTTTAAAGTATATTATTGGTGATTCTATGGAAAAGAAATTGTTTGATAAAAGATTAGAACAAATTAAAAACCAACAACCCTTAGAACCAACAAAGTACCAGGACATTCAAATTATTTGTAAAACACTTAAAGAATCATATTCTACAAATGCATTAAGACCTTTAGATGCTAGGATGGAAGTATTATATTGTTTATATAGAATGGTAGTTGATAATAAACAAGCATTAAGTAATGCTATTAGAGAAGATCTTCATAGAGATGTTGGTATGTGTGTTGCTGAAGTAAATTCTGTTATTCATGAAATCAATTTTTTAAGGAAGAACTTAAAAAAATATCTTAGAAGAAAACAAGTCCCAACTGTTTGTGCTCAACTCTTTGGAAAATCGTTTGTTGCTCGTGAGCCTTACGGTTGTGTATGTATTATTTCTCCATGGAATTTCCCTGCTAACTTATCATTAATTCCATGTGCTGGAGCTATTGCATGTGGAAATACAGTATTTTTAAAAATGAGTAAATACTCTATGGCAACTTCTAAACTTATTGCAGAATTATGTGATAAATATATTCCATCAGAGTATTTGCGTTGTGAATATTTAACTGGAAGAGAAGCTATTCAAGAATGTTGTTCTGCTCCATTTGATTATTACTTCTTTACAGGATCTACTTATGTTGGTAAACTTGTTAACCAAGCTGCTGCAGAGAAAATGGTTCCTGCTACATTAGAATTAGGAGGAAAGAATCCTGCTATTGTTGATAAAAATGTTAATTTAAAAGTTGCTGCTAAGAGAATAGCTTGGGCAAAGTCAATTAATGCCGGACAAATATGTGTTTGTGTTGATCATGTTTTTGTTCCACGAAGTATTAAGAAAGAATTTTGTGAAGCTGTAAAGAATAGTTTCATCAAATTCTTTGGAGAAGATCAAAAGAAAAGTGAAGATTTTGGTAGAATAATAACTAAAAGTGCAGCAAAAAAAATGAAAGAAATTATCGATCAAAGTGATGTTTATTATGGAGGAGAAGTTGATATAGAAAATAAATATGTTCAACCAACTATTCTTCAAAATGTTAAAATTGATGATCTCTGTATGAAAGAAGAAATTTTTGGTCCAATTCTCCCAGTTATTGAATATGATACTCTTGATGAAGTATTTGAAATGGTTAAACAACATCCAAATCCATTGGCATGTTATGTTTTTACAGAAGATAATAATATGTTTGAACGTGTTATAGCAAAAATTAATTCAGGTGCTATCTATAACAATGATAGTATTGTTCATTTATTAAATCCAAATTTACCTTTTGGAGGAAATTGTCAAAGTGGTATTGGCTGTTATCATGGAAAATATACATTTGATACATTCTCTCGTCCACGTGCTGTTTGTAATGGTCATACTAGATTAGATTTATCATTGAAAGATTGGCCATTTACTTCATTCCAATCATGGGCAGTAGACCGTATGGCTGCAAGTGAAATTCCAGTTGTTTCATATCTTTAATTGAAATAATTAATTAAGTTTTATTATAAAAATTTATTAAAAAAATAATAAACAAAAAAGTAAAAATCAATTTGGTTTGATTAAAGATTCTATAACTTTTCTAACTGTTTTATCTAACTTGTCATAATCTTGTCGTGGAAGTTCTCTAATAATTTGCACAATCTTTGGATGTTCATTCATAACACCTCTAATCTTTTCTTCTGATAATAACATTAATAAATGAATTCCTGAAGGAATTGTTAATTCAATCAATTCAACAAACACTGGTAATATCGTATCAGTAATTTCACTTGTTTTGATAACTCGAAGTAATTTATCAATAAGTGTAATGTATTTAATTCCAGTAGATAATTTAATTATATTAACAAGACAAAGAAGACAAGAAAAAGTATCTGTCTTTTTTGAAATAAGAATATCCATAGATTGCATAAAATTAATTTTTGTTCTTAATAAAGTATTTGGATGATTCTTAACAACAGAACAAAGAACTTCTACATATTCAACTAGATGACTTGTTTTAGAATTAATTAAATTAATAATAATATCTTCAAATTTATAACGAGAAGCTCTACTTGAAATTATACGATCAAATATAATTTCAATATATTTTGGTTGAGACTCTAAATTACTAATTAACCATGAAAATATTTGTTTAAAATAAGGAGGATTAAGTACTGGAAGAATACTAATAACAAATTGAGTATATTTCATTGGTTCTTTTAAAAAATATGATAATATAACATTTACTAATGTTTGTACTCTAACTGAACATTGATGTTCAGGAAGAGATGGAAGATAAAAGTCACAAATGTTTTCAAGTAATGTAATTTTATATTGATTCAATTTATTATCATTAGTTGAAATAAAATAAACATATTGAATAAAATTTTGTTCTTCAAATATAATGTATACTAATGGTTTTAACAGAGAGGTTAAATTACCAAAGAATGCATCAATAAATGTATCAGTAACACTTATATCTTGTAATTGTTTAATTATTTCTATTAATAAATCATTTTGGTATAAGCACATTGAATATAATAAACGTACAATAGCTATTGTATATTCATATTCATTTGATTCACAAATTAACTTTAAAATAGGAACAATTCCATTACGAAATCCCCCAGGGATAAATGGATAAATTTCAGTACAAATTCTAGTAATAACATTAATTTGTAAATCAATTGGATAACAATATAAATGTTTTGTTAATAATGGTAATAAAACAATATAACTTTGTGGTGTTTGTTTAATAATTCTAATTGTAAAATCAACAACTTTCTTTACAATTTCATTATTTTCTTCATTGTCTGAAATAGTTATTTCTATTTTCTTTTCTTCTTTCTTAGGACTTTCTTCTTCTTTTTTATTTTGTTCATTTATTTGATTGTTTTGTGAAGTGTTATTTGTTTCTTCCTCTTCCATTGGTTTTTCAATTCTTAATAATGAAAGGATATTATCTATTTCTTCTATGTCACGTGGAATAAAAGGAATTTGATTAAAAAATGTAATAAGTCCTGGTTGTGGTGGATGAATTAATTCAAACAACATTTTTTTGAAAACTGTTAAATACAATTCATTATACTTTCTAAGGTATAGTTCAAACATAAGAAATATGATTAATTTTATATTTTTACAATTATCCTTTGTAGTAAAATAAATCAAATAATCTACAAGTGTTTTATCTTCTAAACGTATAGTTTCTAAATCAACTTCTTTTATTAACATTAATAATATATCTGAAACTACTTTTTCACAAAGTCTTTTTTCATCAGGATGACAACTTTGTTCATAACTATGACATAGTCGAACTACTGAATCTGTAGCAAACTCAACTACTGTTAAAAGTGTATCATCTCTTTGAAGATCAATTAAATTAGTATTAACAACTTCAACCTCTTCTTGTTCTTCAAGTTTGATTTCTTCCATACTAATTAATCTGTTAGTTACTACTTCTTTTTCTTTCTCTTGAAATCTATCATTCTCTCTATCTTCTTCTATCATACCTTCTTCCATTTTATTCGTAAAAGCAGTCCAAATTGAATAAAAATGTGACATCATTATTGGTGGCATATTATATCGATATGGAAAGTCTGGGACTGGACGTTCAATTATATTAATGAGAATTTCTGCTAATTGATCTCCACTTAAACGTTCAATTCCAGGATATCGATCAACAATCTTTTTTACTACTCGACAATTACTTGGTGGTGGTTCTGAATGAACATTAAAAAGTGATGTAACAGGATAAAGCATTGGTATGCTAGCTATTGCATTATGTTCAATAGCAATTTCAACAATTTTACTGACATGAAACTCTACTAATATTGATACATTTTCCAACTGAATTGGAGTAAACCTTCCAATGTATGGTTGAATACATAAATCCCTAAATGAACTATAGAATAAGTTAAACAATTGAGGATAGAATCGAATGAGTTTAGATATAAGCTGAAGTGAATGTGAAAAAAGAGAAATATTTAATGACAAAACAGAATAATGTGACATTGATTCAACACATGTTCTTATTAAAGCTGATATATTCGTTTTTGTATTCCTTTATCATTTAATAATAAACGAATTATTTTAAATATTAAAGAATATGTAATTATTACATACTGAGTTGATGGTATCTTCTCTCAATGACCTTTGTATC
>NW_001854366.1:32922-37076 GCF_000209125.1 Entamoeba dispar SAW760
CTTCAAAAAATGTTGCTGAATTAGTTTGTTGCTGCATTCAATGAGTAACATTAATTAGTTTTGAGATGAAAAAAGAAAAAAATATTTAATTGAAAAAAAAACAAATGAAGGTGTATTAAATTAAAACTAAAGACCACATTCATTAAGTAATTCTTCTGTAAAACTTTGGAGTGAAAAAGATTTGTTGTAAGAAGGAAAATGATTAACATCTATTATATATGGCTTTCCTGTTCCATTCTCTCTAATTATGTCAAATCCAAATAAAGTTATATTAAATGCTTTAGACAATAAGTCACAGAAGTTTTGTAATTCTATAGTTGTAAAAGGTTTCATTTGACTTGATGTTAAAAAGTACTTTTTCTTTGATTCAGGGTCTTCATTATTGAAATTGAAATATTCCAATTTGCAACTACTATCAATATTTCCCATTGATTCTTGAATAGTTGATGAAATAATCTTCTTCCCTATACAGAATACTTTTGTTAATTGACCATTATGATTAATATATTCTTGAATAACACATGGATAGTTAATATGATTAAATCCATTTGGATGATTAATAATTGTCATTTCATGTGACTCATGACTTCCTTGTGATGGGATTGGTTTTGTAATAACTGGAAGATGAATAGTTTGATGTTTATTAAGAAATCTCATCATTTCTTGATAAGACTGAATAATAATAAATTGTGGGCAAGCAATTCCACACTGAATAAGTCTTTCATAAGTTAATTTTCTTGATTGGATTATTTTTTGGTTTTGAATTGGATCTACAACCAGTGCATTTGGATTATTTTTTATTGAATCTAAAATTTGTTGACAATCGTGATCATTGATTATTTTTGGTAATAAGATATCAAAAGGTTGTGTCAAATCACTTCCACAATAGACATTAATGATTTTATTTTTATAACAAAAAGAAATATTGTTTTCATTCCATCCCATTTTTTTTTTCTTTGAATCAGATATGTGAATTATTACTTTTTTCATTTTTATTTTTTTAAGTTCTGATTAATGAATTTATTTTTTACAAAAAGAAAGAACTTGAAATGATTACTAGTTCAACTAATCAATTTGGAAAAAGTTACAAAGGATGATATCAAAGGGTTATCTATAGAAATGTAGATAGAAGAAAAGATAACCCTATCATCTACAAAATAGTTATTTCAATGACAAAAGAATTTAACACTCCATTAATATTTCCAACACACCCTATTCGAACTTCAATTGCAAATTACAATTACAGTCTATATTCAAAAGAACAAAGACCAAGTGATAGGAAGTATGAAGAATATTGCAACGCTAATTTACGTGTGAAGACAATACCCAAAAAGAAGATACTAAAAGATGAAATTAAACATTCAAAATTTAATACACGTCCTTTATTACCTTCTTTTAATAATAACTCGTCACCAACATCTACTCTTAGGTTAAGAACAGACACTAACAAAACTAGATCATCTACAACTTCATTTTCTGATAATGCAATTCAAATATTTACATTACCTAGTCATATTCGTACAAACGATGTTAAAAAACAAGAAGAAATAAAGTATGAATGGGAAGAATCAAAAAAATCATTTAAAATATATGAAGCATGTCAACAAGCTATTTTGATAGGATTATTGATAATAAATGATTATGAAATTGAAATTAATAAAGAAATAAATAAGAAGAAGAAAAAATTCCCAATGCTTGACATTCTCTCTATCAAGAAATCAGAAAACAATAAATTAGTTTCATGTGGATTAAATGAATTTATTGCTAAATCAATGAAAGAGAATGAAACAATAAAAGAAACTGAAATAAAAAGAAGTGACTACAAACAAAGAAAGAGAAACATTCTTATAATGGAATTTATGATAAAATTAATGAGAAAAGAAAAATCTGTAATAGATGTAGTTAAACCAAGAGTAGGTGGTACTCTTTTAAAAAATGAGATAATGTTTATTACTTCTTTTACATTAGATATGTTTAAAAAACCAGTCTGTTTGAATCAGCAAGATATTTTAAAAATTGGTAAACGTATTAATAATCTAATTACTAAAATTGCACTTACCTCACTTCCACAAAAATCAATTATACTTACTCCTTACCACTACATAATTAGTAGTATTTTTATTCAATTCTTTAGAGATTCTCTTGAACAATTTGACAAGGTAATACATTTTAAAGAATCAGAAAACATATCATTAACAAACACTTATATTTTTCAAAATTTACAACCTGAATTTATAAACCATTATCAGAACTTTGACTTTTCTTTTATTAGAGCAGATACTCTCCAATTTATTCTGAAAACATTTTGATTTAGTGTAGTGTAATTTTATTAGTTTGGTTTAAATAATTTGATTTAATTTTTTCCAATTATTAATCAATTAAAATTCATTCAACTATAATTACAAGAATAACAAACAAAATAACTAAAATACTACTAATACAGAGAAAAATCATTAGACCCCATCTAACTTTTAATTTTTTATTTTCTTTCATGTCCTTTGCAACTTGATTTTGTTGCAATTGTTCACTGGGATAAATGTTAGTTGAAATATTTTTATAATTATTAGTTTCTAGTCTTGATATTGTTTTAGACTTTGAAAGAATTTGTCTCTTTCTGACAGGACTCTAGAAAGTAAATATGACCTTACTTAGATGAAAACAATAATCCAAAACAAACTGGTTTGTTTTCACAGATTTTTATAAAGTTTAATAATTGTTTTGTTCCAACTTTGCTCTTTTCAAAAGTTTTAACAATTTGTTCAACATCTAATTTATTTTCTGTTGGTTGTTGGGAAAATGATTTTGACCTTATTTCTTCTGAGAGTGCATGAGTACTTCTTTGACTTTCTTCAATTTTTTGTTCATTTTTATCATGCTCACTTTTCATTTCTTCAATAACACGTTGTAGCTGTATAGTTTTTTCAAACAACGCATCTCTTTCAATAGCAACACTATCTTTTGCTCGTGTTAACACAATTTTTCCATTATTAGTTTCAATAGTACAATGAATTCCTGTGTTTTTACTAACATGTTTTTGTAATTCTTCAAGAACTTTAGCGTGTTCATTCTTTTCTTGAACCAACTTATCTGTTATCTCTCCTTGTCGCTCTATACTTTTCTTTATTTTGTCTGTCAACTCGTTCATAATTTGAACTTTTTCGATTGCAACTTTTCTTGCTGCTTCTCTCTCATTCTGAACTGTATTTAAACAGAAATTTGCCTCTTTTATCATTTCTATTATTTGTTCATAATTGTTTTCATCTTCAGTCAATTCATCTTCAATTTCTTCTGTATTTGAATAGTATGTGTCTTCTTCCATGTCTGTTTCTATTCATATCATTCCTTTATTATAAGTTCTTTTCATCTTTTCATAGTACATTTACCATAAAATATCTTTCAAGTTCTCTTGAAGAAACATCAAAATATAAAAAAGAATTTTGTTTTATGTTAAAAAACCTCAAAAAGAAAAACAAGAAGAAATGTTAAATGAACTTAAAATCAAAGGAAATCATTACAAATAAATTGAATGAGTGAACTTGATTTAGTGTTTTTATGTGATACTACAGGGTCTATGGGTTCATATCTTCGTGCTGCACAAGAAAGTATTGAGAAGATAATTAGTACAATTATACAATCAGAGAAATGTGATGTTAGATTTGCACTTGTTGAATATAGAGACCATCCACCACAAGACAATTCATTTGCGTTTAGACTCACTGACTTTACTGATTCTATGAAAGCTATCAAAGAAGCAGTTAATAGGATGAATGCAAAAGGAGGAGGAGATGAACCAGAGTCTGTTTGTTGTGGAATGCACTGTGCAAGTAATTTAAAGTATCGAGAAAGTGCAGCAAAGGTGATAGTTTGGATTG
The DNA here is from genome assembly GCF_000209125.1 of Entamoeba dispar SAW760. NCBI lineage: Eukaryota > Evosea > Mastigamoebida > Endamoebidae > Entamoeba > Entamoeba dispar. The sequence goes on from NW_001854366.1 coordinate 36,795, forward strand.
GTGATGCACCACCTCATGGGTTTATTAGGGAAGGAGATGGGTTCCCTAAAGGATGTCCATGTGGATATGATTTACTTAAAGAAGTAAGAGAATGTATGAAAAAAGATATTGTCATATATTGTGTAGGTGCAGAACCATTAGGAAGTAGATATTTAAGAACATTAATGCGAGCAGTAGCACAATTAACAGGAGGACAATATGCAGCACTAGCATCAGCTAATGTTCTTGGAGAATTAATCACTAATGGAGCTATTGAAGAGGTTCAAATGAAAGGAGTTATTA
>NW_001854365.1:0-2250 GCF_000209125.1 Entamoeba dispar SAW760
ATATTGTTTATAATCACTTTGTAATGATATTCAATATAAATTATTATTTAATAATGACGAAATATGTTTCAATGAATTAGTTAATAAGAATTGGTAAAATTATATTTATCTGAATGAATAGAAGCTATAAAGCATTCACCATCATTATTAACAAAAGTATACTGATTTGTATTTTTGTTGATGATAATTTTATTTATCTTGATTTTGTAATATATTGTAATACATTCGATGATTTTATTTCTCTCACAATATCATAGTTTATTAATATATTACATCTCTGAGTGAAAAATAATCACAACAATGAATATATTTATGAATGAAATTAAACAAAATGTTTCAATACTTTATTAATAAATAAACTGTGACTGTGATAATAATCAATAATAATGGATAATTTTAAATAATATATTGATATTTATTTATTACATTTATTTGTCATAATATCATTATTCATTATTATGTCAGATAACTTATCTTGTTCAACAACTTAATTTAGTGTTATTTAATCAATTAAAAATCAAATTGGAATGAATATTAATTTAATTAATGAAATACAATCTCATCAATAATATCAAAATGTAAATCATTGTGATTATGAAATACATTAAATATATTTGAATAATATTGAACTTATGACACAAAATTTAATTAATATAATTGTAAAATCATCTATTACATCTTATTTCAATGGACAAGAAGAAAACAAAGAGAACCATAACTAATAAGATGAAAAATATCACGAAAACAATAGATTCAAATACTGTTCCTGTATTAATTAAATCAATAATTAAATGTTTGATATTACCACAGTGTAAAATTAGAAAGATAATAGAGTAGATGATGAATTAGAATCTACAACAAGAATAAACAATAAAGATAAATAAAGTATTAACACCTCATATTTTCATCAACTAAAACAACTTAAATAATAAAAAGATTTAATTTATATTCATGAAATAAATTAAATGAAATTCTAAATGATTAATAAATAATTTATAATACAAAATAACAATTAAACATATAAATGAATATAAAAATAATAAATGAATATAAAAATAAACAAAGAATGAATGAATATAATCATTTCATTTGATTTTTAAATAAAGAAATAATATAGTAAAAGAATAATAAAGAAAAGAACATTTTACTTCATTGAATAAATATAAATCTATATCATTATAAATCTTCACTATTTTTATTCACTATATTAAGATTAACTATACTCTACCTTCAATAATATTTCATAATTCTGATACTGTATATTTTATTATTCTTTCTATCTGTTCATTTCTTAATTTCTTATTTAATTTTTATTTAACAAATTTATTGCAAAATAATACAACACTTTAATTAAAACTCTATTCTTTCTCATGTCTTTCTTTATTTCTTTCTTATTTATTATTCTTGTAGTTATATATCTTTTATTTATTTCTTTATTTTGATTATTATCTTTCATTTATTCTTCATTTTTATTGTCTCCTTCTTTTCTTTAACCACATTTTTATTTCATTTTAGATTGAATATACTTCTTGTTGTATATCATCATTTTCTTTACATTTATATTTACTTATTTCTTCTTTTCATTGTATTTCTTTTTCAATTTAATTTCATTCTCTCTTATTGTTCTATGACTCTTATTGTTGTTGTCTTTATTACCATTATATTTATTTATCTTTTACCTATTCATTATTCATTTCTTATTTACTTTTTATTCACTTTTCATTGGCAATTCTTTTACCTTTGTTATTACTCATTCTATCACTATTTCATTTGCTCTTCTATATCCACTTGAATGTTATATTGTTTACTTTCCTTTACAACACCAAAGAATGTTATTTAATAATAATGATAATATAAATTTTTATATTCTCTGAATTGAAAAAGATTAAATAAAAATCAAAGAATATAAAGTATAAATTGATTGGTATTTGTTGAGATGTTAAAAAGTACTATTTGTTTTATTTATTGAGTACACGTATTTAATAGAACAATTGATTTAATAAGAAGTTGTTATACCACTTCATTACTTATTTATTAACACAATATTTAATATTATCTAGTCATTATATATCATAGTAAACAATTGTCAATAGTTACATAATTACCATATAACTCCTATTGGTTTATTTTCTTCTTCAATAATCATGTCTACAAATTCTTCTATGGTACTATTAGACATAAAAATACATTTGACTTCAAACTTAAAATAAAAATGATGACATAGTTATCAATACCAAAAAATAATCTTAT
>NW_001854364.1:0-1085 GCF_000209125.1 Entamoeba dispar SAW760
ATTATCACTTTGTTCTTCTTTTTTACCTGCTTCAAGTATTCTACTTTCATTAGCCTTTAATTGTGTCATTCTTTCTCTTGTTTTTTCTGAAACAATTTGTATTTGGTCTTCAAGTTGTTTAATTAGTAAATTTAATTGATTAATTTTCTTCTTATATTGAAAACTAAGTTCCTTATATCTTTCTCTTTCTTTAATGATTTCTTCAACTGATCCCATGAAAACAGAAATTCCTTTCTAGTTCTTAGTTCAATGTTCTATTTTAAACTACTTCTCTTTCTATTTTTATTCTTTTTATTTTTTATTTTTTATGAAAATAATAAATTATTAATATTAGTTTTAATATAGTTTTAATATAATAATTTTATAATTTAATAAAAGTATTATAAGTAAATTATACATTAAGAAAGTGAAGAAATGATAAAGATAATCAAATCACAAATGAATGAATTTCAACCAGATCACAACAAACTACAAACCATTCAACAACTTGTTGAAGCATCATTAAGTTGTCAAAGACAAAATGAAGTATTACAATTATTAGATATTGTTTCTCATTATGAAGAATATTCAACATATTTACAATATTTATTACTTAATACAACAAATGAAGTATATTTATCAATAATTTTCTTATTACTTAAACAAGCAATTGAAAATGGATGTAATACAGATTATATTGAATTAGTTAAAACAATTTTTAAATTAGTAAGAGATGGGAAACAACATATAATGAAAGGAGGATATTCTATTTTAACAATATGTTTTTGTAAAAGTCCATTATGTAGTCAAATGATTATTCAATTTATTTATTCTTCATTACAATCAACACAAACATTAATAATACAATTTGGAATAGAACTTCTTGATATTATTATTACAGATCATTTTGAGAGTTTAGATAAATCATTTTATCCTATAATTGAAAAAATTATGGAAATAGTTCTTCAATATTTTTCTTCAATTTCAATTAATTTAAAATCAAAAGTATTAAATACATTTACTGAACTTATTCTTTTTGAAGCACCATTTTTATCTAATGCATTAGAATTATTATTAAAAACATTTTGTACAGAAATTTATGATAA